>NC_057813.1:116241778-116478561 GCF_018294505.1 Triticum aestivum
ATACTGCGCTCCACGTGTCCTCCCCCTCCCTCAACCGGGTCGACAAGTAGGTTAACGGGTGCTACCTAATCTGATAGGCACCAACTTCAGTTTTTACATTAAAATAATCCGGCAGCTAACGACGCACTGGTTCAACTACCTCCTAAATTATTGGCCAGAGTGTCTAGAAAATCTTGGTTACGTACAACAACTTGTCTATGAGATATAAGGATGCGAACGAGATGCTGATTATTCTTGTTAGGTAGAGGGAAATTTTCTAGTCAGAGTTGTTTTCATTAAATAGGTAACGTTGGAATATTATCTTTTCTAGATTTTCTACACAATATAGTAAAGAATATAATACTTTTAAACACTTCGAGTATGCTCATGTATGCTTGTAGTATGGAGTTTTCCAACATACATATAATTATTGGAGTATGGAGTATGTATTGACAAACTTTGCGTCAAATATCTTGGCGTATAAAATAGTACCCCAAAAGGTAGTATTGTGTATGTAGTATACTCTTTTTTGTTGTATGGTGTGTACATACTACTCTCTTTTTTCTTGGTAAGTGTACATAATATTCTAGTTTGTATGGAAGTATAGATACTGCTCTTAGCTGTAGTATGGAGTATATCAAAATGATAGTATGGAGTATATGTGTATTTTCTTTTGAAACTGGCCTATATAATTTTTTAATTCTGAAAATACCATATAACTTTTTTTGAATTAAATATTGAGTAGTATATTCATCCAAAAAAGAGTATATCCAGAAAGTGGCACAGAATATATGTAAAAAGAGCGTATAATGGGTTTAAAAAGAATGTGGTGCCATTTTTCAGAGAGTATAGAGTATATAGTATGCGCTCAAAGGAGTATATAGAGTGGAGTAATATTTTTAGAACGTAGGGAGTATATAGTATGTAAAAGAAAGTATGGAGTATTTTCCTTTCAAGGAAGTATGGAGTATATTGTACTACAAACAAATGTATAATACAAATTATGGAATATATCTTAAATGGCGTATGTACGCTGCTGGCCGATCTCCATCAAGTAAATTCAAGGCAGGCTTTACGTACCAACTCTTAAGTAGTATATATGTGTATCTCTATATGAAATGTATGGGGTATACATATAGTATGTAGTATACAGTATTTTGTACACAGAAGTAGTAGTATGTAGTATGAAAAAAAATGAGCATGGATCGTGCGTATCAAAAAATAAACTTCTTCGTTGATAAATTCATGAACTCCAGTCTGTGATTGATCCTCAAATATTGCCTAGGTGGATGTGGATGAGAGACCCAAAAACTACATCGTTCTTTTGGTAGGAATGTAACCGTAGATTTCTCTCAAGTCCAAAAGAATATCATGCATCATACAACCGCCATTATTGGATCTAGCAGTTCGTGAGCATGGATCGTGCACGCGGGCGCCGCTACCGTCGACAGCGATCGACAACGTTGCAAGGTTTGGCTCGTCATCATCGTTGATGGCAGTGAGTAATGTCGCATGTTCAGGAACAACACTGGTTGCCGTCTCCGTCGCTGTACAGTCACCCGCAAGTCGCCGGCGAACATCAATCAACTTTGTGCATGTCGTGTCGCTTCAACGCACTACTCCCTGCCGTTGCTCGTAACCTGTTGATCCACATGAAGCAATAGAGATGAGAGTTGAAAGAGAAAGCGACGGAGCATGGAAGCATGCAGCTTATGATCACCTTGACTTGCGTGGTACTCAGGACGACGTCGGCCAGCCGTGGTTTCACTGCCTCAGATGTGGCAGAAGAATAATCACGACGACGCTTCGCCGTCCAGCCGGTGAGAGTCACGGCGACGACGCCGATCCGCGGTCTCCAGTTGTTGAGGGAAGTGTGGACGGGCAGAACTGTAGGTCGAGAAAATAGAACCGTTTGGGTTAGTATCCGGATAAGAACGACGAATAGATAGATACATTCAAATTCTTGGATAAGCGATGGCCATCAGTACGCCGTAGATAACCACCAATTAAACTAATAGTATAATTAGTAATAACACCACCCGGGTCGCGTGGAACCTAGACCCGTTAAAATTCGGTAGCATTCTAAGAAAGAAAAACTCAGATCTAAGCACGGAAGATCGACGGTGGATTCTTAGGTGGTAGTTACCACTAGGTGGTAGTATCCATTTTCCCTATATATATATATATATATATATATATATATATATATATATATATAAGAATATTCATCATATATTGATGTTGCTCATGTATTTAAAAATTATTATATATGTATAAATAAATGTTGATCATGTGTTGAACATTTTTTAATGGAAATATTTTTTTACACACAACATCATTATTCATATACATCAGAAACATTTTTCTATACATGTTTAACATTTTTTAAATAAATAATTAACTTCTTTAAATTATATGTTTCTTGTGACTAATTTTATTTAATTACGTTGTAATTTTTTTTTGTATACATCAATAATATTTTCTTATACATGTTTAACATTTTGAAAATACATGATCAACAATTTTTCATATAAACAAAAGAAAGACAAGGGAAACTAACGAAAACTAAAAAATAAATAAAGAAAATCAAAAGAAAAAACCAAACGAAACCACTACAAAAAGAATGGAAAATAGCAAAAATCGAGAAAGAAAGAAAGAAAACGAATGAGGAAAAAGATACAAAAAGAAACCCAAAGAAGAGGAAGAAGAAGAAAGAAAGAAAATAAAAAAACTGAAGAAAAAAATGAAGAAACTCACGGAAGAAACAAGAAAAACCAAAGTATAACAAAGATACAAAGAAAAATCAAAGAAAACTAATTAAGAAACAAAGAAAACTGAAGTGCAACATAGAAAAATAGAAAGAAAAAAAACTAAAGAAAAGCGATGAAGAAACAAAGAAAATGGAAGTATAACGAAGAAAAAGGAAAGACCAAAAAAACCGATGAAAAAAAACGTAGCTACCAAGTGAACCGAGCAAGCGACCAACTCATAAAAATGGCCCGGCCTGGTACTGTAGTGCACCGGAAAAGCTTGAGGCGAGAGAAGCTTCTATCTCGCCTGAAGCGAGATATAGCTGCTGCCTATGCGAGCCGGTGGTGCAACCTAGTTTCGGTAAGCTTAGAGCAACTATAGCAAATCCTGTAATACCTCGCCGGCCCTTATAACTCCCGGTGTTTTAAAGGATCGGCTCTTTTTTTCCGCCCAAGCAGATCCTGTAAAAAAGGCCCGACCCATATTTTTTTACAAGTGGGCCATATTTTCTCCCCACTGCCGTTATATTTACCAGATAGAACTCGATTTAGGGTTCACATCATTCCTCCACCAGTCTCGGCCGCAATTGCACCTACTTCGACAACAAATCCTTCCTATTCCAGTGGCTGATTCTCACGCGCACACACACTTTTTGATCCATGGCCGACGGAGGTCGCGGGCATGGGGCCGCGGCGGCTCACTGACGCATAAGCGCCCCGACACGACACTGAGGCCGGTAGCTCCAGCCGCCCTCGGGGTCGAGCCGTGGCGCTCGAAGCAGGCCAAGGAGTGTGACGCCCTCTTCCTCGGCGGCTATCGAAAGCCCAAAAAGCATGGAGGAGCTTCCACGAGGTCGGTGACACGCTTTGGCCCACCACCAAGTATCTCCTCGAGGCAGAGATGGTGCATCCGGTGCCAGGATTTTTCAACCCAACTGCCCGTCAGCCAGGAAGTCAATGGAAATTGATCCTGGCGCCTCCTTAAGCGGCCGGTGTCAGACATGGCCTGAGCGGTACGTCCAGACTACGTGACGGTGCGGTGAATGGCGGTGTTTCGAGGTCGCAGAGGGACAGTGGAGCAGGGCTATGAAGAGCATAGAGAATAGGTTTGGTGCAACTCAGGACAGATTCATTTTTTTGCATGGTAATACGTGTCTTATTCATATGATAAAGATCAAAGTACAAGTCATGTAAAGACCGACATGATAAAACAGAAAAGATAGCAGAACGTCTTCGAGTTTGACACCAATGTCAATCACCTGCCTCCAGCACCGCCACAGCAGCCACCGAAGAATAGAATGATAGGTCACCTCCTCACGCGAGCTCGATGCAGCTCCATCGCTGATAAGCAGCTTTGTGGACCTCCAAGTTGGCTCCCCAAATGTGAAGCCATTGTTGTTGAACAAATCAAACCAGGGCAACACCCCGGACACGCCATTGAACTCCAGATCTGACAACCCACCACGACTAAGACGCCAAAGGAGGAAATCACACACCTGCCATCCATCAACCATGAACCTAGCACATGTTCCATCTTTTAGAAGTCGTCGACACAGACCACAATCTGCATTCGCTCCTAGACTACCTCCCAAGCTCCGTGCCGACGCTGGAGCATACGCCGTCGCAACAGCGGAGCCTGAGGACACATGCCCACCACGAGGTGCCGCCAGCGCCACACCATCCTTGGTTGAATAGACTGGATTCCAAATTCATCCCCAACGGTAGAGCCAATCGTCATCGGAGTAGGATCTGAAGAAATTTTATTCAGTGCCACCGAAGTCAAGACGATGAGCAGCCTAAAAAACCAAGCTAGTTTGGTCTAAAACTATCCACACGCGTGGATCCGGCGACCCCCCTCACTGCCGATGACCGAGGTTGTCGATGGAGGGGAGCCGCCGGAGAACGGCGGCAGAGCGCGAGTCCCTAGCGGCAGAAAGCTAGAACGCTTTTCCTGTCTTCGGGTTCATATGCACGTACATATATAGGTACAATAGGTGGCCACGTCCTCAACTATACATGAAAGGAGCCGGGCTTGTTGCACAAGTAATAGACATGCAATATACATCAACAAGAAGCACCGTCGACGATGGGCAGGGTCCATGCAGGGATATTATTTTTCCCTCAAGCGATCCTGGTGATTCAGTCAGGACGGTTGGGTGCGTGGTACATTCTTCACAGACAAAATTACGACTTACAAGCGTATCAATAACCAAGCAAACGTTTTCTCCTTGCAACAGAAACTCGTACTAGAAAAATACACATCAAGACTGAAGGTGCATTACAGCAAAGAAACACTTCAGTAGTTCAACCCCGGAGGCCTTTTAAATTTCAAAGCCTACAGCAGATTATGCTTTGGGAAACAGCAAATGTAGGGACGCTAAGCACCGTCAGTAACCAAGCAAATGCAGAAGACTCATGAATATCAGGTCGAGACACACCATACATCATTGCACTGATCCAAATCATCTAAGAGGTACAAGTGATAACAAACCATCTTAGTTTCATGCACTATCTACACCCAAAATGATAGCCGGAGTCACCGCGGGCTCATGGCATCCATCCTGCGGTTGACATTATTGTGATGGGGAGAGTTAGAGTAGTCCACACCTGGTCCGGGACAGACTGGCCTCAACTTTTGGTGCTGGCGGTGCTCAGATGAGAAGACTCGATCCTTGATGTTCTTCGTGCCCAAAGTGTGCTTCTTTTCTTCACTCTCCACGCCGCCCCCTCTTGAAATAGGCGCTCGCCCCGCTTTATAAGTAAAGCAACATCCGAAAAGATACACAGCCGAACGATACAAGATGATGAGGCTTACAAAGCCGTTCCTGAGATATCCGGCACACATATAACTCACGTGACTATGCTACCAGCAACGATGTTCTTCCATGTTATCAAGTGCCTTCTTGCCCATGTCTTGTTGAATTTCCAGCCCCCTGTCTTGTTTCACTTCCAGAGCCTTGTCCTTAACAGGGTTGCATGTCGCAGTCATCTTCTTTGGATTCTCATCAAGGTCGCCCATATGCTCCATGCTGTTCAACTTCTCTTGACATGACTTATCATGTTTACCGAGTACCCTGAAGCCAAAAATATATTCAGGAAAGATCAACTTTACTTAGCTATGAGTTACCAAAAAGATATATGCATGTGAGTTGCAGATGTTGTTGATGCATATAAATAGAGTCCTGTTCACCCATTAAGAGAATTTGGTCTTTCATATTCCAGATCTAGGAATATAACTTTAATTTCCTGAAGTATCTTATACACTGATTTGGCTGTTAAGAGCCCATCAAAACATTAGACAGGTTACTTATTCCAAAACTTACTTGCTTAACAAACCGTGAAATAGGGCCAATTCCTTTCCAATGGCATTTCTTTTAGAATAAAAATACAAGCTTTTACTATATGCATTTTACCAAACAAGGAAAGAGGCTACAGTGGCATTTTTACTGTCCTTCACTCTGGACATTACCAAAGAATTGCTGAAATTTTCTGACAAATTAGACGCTAAATTGTTTACAGGAGATCTCAACTCAGTACAAAAAAATAAAAACAGATTCATCCAAATGCAATATGCATTCAATTGCAGATCATATAGACGTTCATGCCCCAGCTAGTCGATTGAATGTCACCGAGATTGAACGTTTAACCAAACATATCGAGCTAGCTAGTTTGCTTTAAAACATCCATACCTGTATGAAGCAGCAGTCAGCAAATAGTGTAGATAAACACTGAGGTTGTAACTAAGGATAGCGACCAAAGTCATCATCATCAACCACTGGAACAAGATTGACAGAATACGGCATACAACGCTGATCACCGGAGAAATCATCAGGCATGGGAGGAGGGAGGCAAGTAGAGACACCATTGGCTCTTTCATCAGCACTTTACGCATGGGTACATCTGCAACATATAGTAACCAGACGGCAACATGTATCCAACCGACGTATGAGAGGAGAAAGACAATATCAAACTCATCGGTGATGTCGTTTGTAAAAATGATGGCCGTCATGGAAGCGGTCCAGATCACCGTCACGATGAACGCCGCGACAGGAATCGTGTTGGAGATCCTGTACGCCCTGTCCTTGCTGTGGTGGCACGGCTGGGGCAGCTCGCCGTCGATGATGGCCCGCTCGGTGCCCATGCGCAAGCGGTGCGAGGCCAGAGCGTAACCAAGATATGCGGTGGCCCATGCCGTGGTCAAGTGTAGCATGACAATGGCAGCGCGCGGGCCAATCTGACCAGCACTGAAGTAGGAAAGGAGAAGGCCATAGGAGATGCGCCTAAAGTCGGCGTAAAATGAGCAGCTCCGGCGGACGAAGCTAGAAAAAAAGTTTGTTGGGGTCATGTCTATGGCAGTGGGGTCATCTTCATTAAATAGACAGTGTTTAGTAGTAAATTAATGAAGGATTTCCTAATTTTATTGGGGTCAATTGACCCCATTGCCTACAAGGCAGCTACGTCCCTGCTACGGCAGATGCAGAGCTGGAGGAGGAAGACGTAGTAGCATAGAGCGGTTGCCAGGATGCCAACCTGGGACATCTGATGCCCGTGGAAAATAACCAAGAGCACAACGGGAACGGCCAAGGACAGCACCGCCATGGAAGATAGGGACAGCAAAGCTCCCACCACCTGTGCACGGCGGGCCGGCTCCAGCTTCACGAAGCGCTGCCGCCAGGACGTCTTCTCAAGCTCATCTTCAACGACCACGGGTTTGACTCCGATCGAGCGGATGTCGGCGAGATCGTCGGGACCAACGCTGGGCCGGAAAATTGTGCTGGAAGAGGAAGACATAGTACCAGTTCTATTTTGCGGCGGGGGGAGCTTGATCGCCTGATCGGGCTGGCAAATATGTGTGGTATATATACACAGCCACCGCAAATTCCAATCTACACCTGCTCAGACTCCAATGTCCAATACGAATTCTGCGCGGCCACCAAATCCTAGATTAGGCCACACGTACACGTACTGTGGAAATCCCGATCGTTTGTCTCTTTCCTTATTATTACGTCTCGGGTTACCACGAATCCCCGGTTGACTGATCATCACGAGTCAGGCCTCCTTTCCCTGCCCACAAAACCTGAACCGGTGCTGCACAAAAAAAGTAAAAATAGAACCGAGTCATACAGTAGCTTGGAAGAATCTAAGCCAAATCAGTATTTTCCTTTATCTAAAAAAAACAGTACTGTATATTTCCTTCTCTTTTTTTTACCGTAAATATTTCCTTCTCTTGGCCTACGCACTCCCTCCCTTAACAACCAAAACCACCCAATAGTCACCAAATACATACCCCCTCCGTCCGAAAATACTTGTCATTGAAATGGATGTATCTAGATGTATTTTAGTTCTAAGTACATCCATTTTCATCCATTTTGATGACAAGTAATTCCGGACGGAGGAAGTACATACAACCGAATCATCAAGCCTCACGAGCATCAGTGGAGGTCATCGGTGGAGTCCCAGGCCGCGATGAACCCTGCTTGGCCACTGTTTCATGTCTCTTGAGGGCACAACCGCCCAGCAAACGTCCTTGAGTAGCCGCTCAGTCCGGAGCGGTTCAACCGCTCAGGACACTGGTCGTACCGGCTATTATGTAAATAGCCGAAACTACAGGGCAGCCACCGCCGGATACCGCTTGTCATACCCGAGGAGTGTACCCTTGGGCGGCGGTTGTGGTTGAGCCGGTGCTTCGGCCGGTAGTACCACCTGCACATGGAGTGGTACAACCTCCTTGGCCCGCGGTACAACCATCGTAACAGTGACTATGTTGATCACTCCACAAGGGAGTGGTCCGACCGCACTGATGCAAACTTTCTACATAGATTATAAATGAGGTTCTCTCCTTAAAATGGAAGACTATATAGTGGGTGAAATATGTTTTTATGTCTGTATTTGATTTTAACCTACCTTTTGATGCGGATTCTCTCTTAATTAATAGTACGGATTTTTTACGACCAAAGAAATAAAAGTGGTTGAAAATGCCGTCTTCGCTCTTTTTCATCCGGGACAGGCTATAGATCAGTCAACAGAAATAAAATTTGTGCCCTGACCAAATTTTATTTCAGTCGATTTGCTGCCCACGGATCGATCCCCTCGGTAGGACACATGCAACCGGCTAATCTAATTAAGCACCGGCCATTAGCATGTAATTAATCACAAGCAAAACACCAGTCACAACCATTATCCGGACAACAACACGATGTGTTGTATGCAACGCAATTGTTACTGCATACAATACATACATGCACATATATCATTTTTACGATGTGTTAAACGCAACCAAAAAAAACATAAAATCGTGGAATGATATAGGTATTGCCTCTAAAGAAAGAAAATGTAATAAAATAAAAACAAAATCAAAATCAAAATAATGAAGTTTTCTATGGAAGAATGAAACCCTTTAAGAAGAAAGAAAATAAAAAAAACTAAAAAAATCAAAATAATAAAGTTTTCTAGGGAATAGTGAACCCCTTTAAGAAAAAAAGAAAAAGAGGAAAAATTTGCACACAAGTTTGCCTGAAATTGCACTTTTAGTAATATGCAACCAACAAACATATAATATTGCAATTTCGCACTCTACTACAATTTACACACATGTTATATATTACTTGCGTGTATACTTATTTAAACACAAAAAATATAACATTTTCTAAAAAGAACGAAGTAGTGGCATTGGTACCACCCTTTAAGAAGAAAGGAATGAAAAATTAAATCCTAATCAAATTTGCACATAATTTACACATAAATTGCACTTTTTATAGCTATGCAAGACTAACATATACTAGTAGAATTACATAAAAAATAAGTTTCAAAGAAGAAATGAATTAGTGAAATTGGTATTACCCTTAAATAAGAGAGAAGAGAAATAAAAACTTAAAACTAAAATTTTGTCAAGATTAGTACAAAAATTGTACTTTTTATAATATGTAGGAAGAAACATACAATGGTGAAATTTCCAGACTCTAATATAATGTATACATGTAGTACTTGTGTGCATATATTTACACACACTCAACATCCAAAAAATGCATAAAGAAAAAGGAAAAATTAACAAAAAAAACTATAATAACAAATAAAGCAAAAATACCCACAAAAGAAAGAATGAATATGTGGCATTGGTATTACCATTTAAGAATAAAGAAAATGGAAAAAGTAATCTATAATAAACTCTGACAAAATTTGCACGAAATATACATAAAAATTGCGCTTTAAAAAAATATGCAATAATAAGCATATAAAAGTGAAACTTTTGCAAAAACAAATTCTAAGAACAAATGAATAGTGGCATTGGTTTTAACGTTAAAGTAGAATGAAATTAAGTAAAGACAAAATAATATCAAAATAATATTTTATTTTTCCGAAATTGAATGAATTAGTGGCGTTGGTTTTTCCTTTAAGAAGAGAGAATTTTTAAAAAAAACTTGGGCAAAATTTTCCACCGAAGTTGCACTTTATCGTAATATGCAAAAATAATCATATAATCATGAAATTTGGTCGCATATTATATAGTATTTGTACGTATATAATTACACTCAGCCGAAAACCAACAAAAATAAAAATAACCAATAACGAAAAAAAGAAAAACGCAACCTAGAAGAACAAAGACGAGCCCAAGAAGCAAATTTGACTGACCCAAAATAGGGGCCAGGCGACAAACGGCACTTGTGTTTGGTAGCCATCCCATTCCAGATTCGATATGCATGCACACATTTCGCACACGTGCATGATATGCATCTACGCATGCATGCATGTATGCATGCATGCATTCTGCATGCATATGCATGGACGCATGATACATACGTCCTCCTTTTCATCCAAACTAATTTGTGGTACGTAGTAATTGTATGCTGCTTTTGTGTGCCAGCTTTTGTCGTTGAGCCGAGGAGTACTATGATTGAGGGATTAGCTTTGTGGGTTGTGCCTAACCTCAAGCAAGTTGCGCTCCTACACCATCAACCGTACATCCCACCATCACCACCCCCTCAGAAACAAAACGAATAATGATAAAACTTTCACACAATATGTACAGAAATTATGTTTTTTAAGAGTATGCAAGAATAAACATATGTTAGTGCAACGGTTGTAAAAAAGATGTTTTCTCATAAGAAATGAATTAGTGGAGTTGATAATGCCCTTAAAGAAGAAATAGAAAATAGAAGCAAAAACATTCATAATAATGAAGTCTTCTAAGCTAAAATGAATCATTGGCATTTAATATTACCCTTGAAGAAGAAAGAAAATAAAAAAAATCTGAACACTGACAATACCGTTTAAGAAGAAAGGCAATAAAAAACAAGTAATGGCAATATTTGCATGCAATTTACACATAAATTGCGCTTTGTTATAATATGCAAAAATAAAGGTATTATCGTTAAAGAAAGAAAATGAAATAAAATTAAAAGTAAAATGAAAACAAAATAATAAACTTTTCTAGGGAAGAATCAAATCCTTTAAGAAGAAATAAAATAAAAAATAAATAATGAAATTTTCTAGGGAAGACTGAAACCCTTTAAGAAGATAGAAAATAAAAAAAATAACAACAAAACAAAATAATGAAGTTTTCTAGGGAAGAATGAAACCCTTTGAGGAAAAAGAAAATAAAGAACAAAAACAAAAACAAAATAGTGAAGTTTTCTATAGAAGACTGAAACCCTTTAAGAAAACAAAATACGAAAACAAAAACTAAAAAATAATAATGAAGTTTTCTATACAAGTATGAAACCCTTTAAGAAGAAAGAAAATATATAAAAAACCAAAACAAAATAATGATGTTTTCTAGGGGAAAATGAAACCCCTTAAGAAGAAAGAAAATTAAAAAATAACTTGCACACAAGTGTGCCCTGAAATTGCACTTTTGTAATATGCCAAAAATAAGCATATAGAGTGCAATTTTCGATCTCTACTATAATTTACACACATGGTGTATCATACTTGCGTGTATACTTACTTACAAACACAAAAATAAAAGTAAACTTTTCTAAGAAGAAATGAAGTATAGTGGCATTGGTACCAACCTTTAATAAGAAAGAAATTCAAAAATAATAATGATGCAATTTGCACACATTTTACACATAAATTGCAGTTTTTTTAGTTATCTATGGCACTGGTATTGTCCTTAAAAACAGGAAATGAATTAAAAACTAAACATAATAAAACAAATAAAGTTTTCTAAGAGGGAATAAATTAGCGACATTGGTATTACTCTTAAGAAGAAAGAAAATAAAGAAAAAACTTGCACACAACTTTGCAGTGAAATTGCACTTTTTATAATATGCAGCGAATACACATATAATAATGCAACTTTAGCAGTCTAGTATAATTTACACACATATTGTATAGTACTTTCATGCATACATACACATAATAATAGAAAATTATATTTAATTAGCAAAATAAAATAGCACAAAACAATTAGCATTGGTATTACCCATAAAGAACAAAGAATATTTTTCCACACAGTTAGCACAAAATGCACTTTTTAAAATATGTATAATAAATATATACACTCAACATCCAAAAATACACGTAAAGAAAAAAACTCAACTAAAAAAAACTACACGGTCAGAAAACAAAAGCAAACACATGGAAAAAATGTATGCACACACCAAAATTCAGCCCAAGAAAGAAATCAACTGACCCAAAATAGGTGCCAATCGAATCCAAACGGCCCAACACTACAAGAAATATGTCAACTTGTGACCACCACTATTGGTCACTGAAAGGTCATAAATTTCCATTTGCGACCTTTTTGTGACCAAAAACACAAGGTCAAAAGCTGGCCGTCATAAACTGACTATAGCGACCTTTCTTCTGGAATGGTAGAAGACGTTTACGACCAAAATATGTCCACTATGGCGTTTTGGTCACTAGCAACCTCCCCAGGCCACGTAGGCATCCAGCGTAGCAAGCTGATGTGGCACAAGATTCAGCCCGGTCCAATTCAGTTTTCTACATGGGCCTAGCCTAACAATTCGGCCTTCCTATATTTTTTTCCTGTGCTTTTATTAGCTACATGGGCCTGGCCCAAGAATTCGACTTTTTTATTTTCTAGGCCATGGCCTTTTTTATTTTATTTTTTCCAAAAGATGAGCCCACAAGTGAGATGGGACCCAGTTGTCAGGTTCTAACAAGTGGGTCCCAGATGTCACTGTTATATTCTTCAAATCTCAATTTTCCAGTAAATAAATAACAATATTTAAATCCGAACAAAGAGAAAACAAAATGCTTCAAACAGAGCATGACTAATCAGGAAAAATATGGTACACATCATGAATACAATCAAAAAGAGTCAAACGTGGCACATTATTACAATCAAACTTGTTCATCCTGGTAACACGGCAAGGATGATTCATCCTGGTAACACATTATTACAGAAAAATATGGTTCACATCAAGTTTACAATAAAAAAATGTTCACATCAGGTAACACAACTATCACAGTATAACTAGCTCCAATGCTTCTCCCAACTTGTTCATCCTGGACCTCACGGCAAAACATGAATGAAGGCCAGCATCTGCAAGTTATCAAGAAAAATGGTTAGAACAAGCAAAATGCGACATTTTTACCATTTAAGCATAGAAGAACAGGGTCAACAACATTTAGATCTTTGAAAATGAACCAGGATTTCAATCTTTGAACAGCAAAAAATTGATACAGTAGATCATTTGCGGTTTAAAACAACCCCTAAGGAGACACATGTTGACACATTCATTTGGCAACATCTGTAGAAATTGAACCTCATAAACATGCAATGTGGAATTTGTATATCAAAGAAGTATACATACTTATCAGGTTTAATTAGCACATAAACATGCAATGTGGAATTTGTATCTCAAAGAAGTATACATACTTATCAGGTTTAATTAGCACAGAGAAGCCAAATGCTAGTAACTCATGATTAGTACACAAGACAGGATCCAGCCCTCCTTTTGCGATTGAGCAACAACACCCGAGGAAATTAAAAGAAAGCAGCCCCCCAATTCCATTTCTATTTTATTACACACATGGTGCATACAGACTACCACTGTAAAAAAAATACAAGAACATGAATGAGCAGCAGAGAAACAGAAAGTCAATGAAGGGAGCCACATCTCTCACTGAATTTTATCAGCAGTACTACATGTTTTTCTTCCTGACAGTGAGCAGCACCACAAGTTCATAACACACACAGGTGGTGTTCAGCAATTGGTGACATAATTGCCACCCTCTTATCTTAGCTAGTTCAGTGTAGCTAAAAGTAAACACTTCAGAACAAATAAAGTAACAATTCAGTGTGACTACAAGGAACAGAAATGTATGCGTACCTCATGGAGGAGTGGAGGTTGGCGAAGGCGAGGGCGTCGTCGGGGCGGCCAGAGTCGATACTCCTCCCATGTCATCCGCTGCATCCTCTCATGCTCCTGCATGTACGTGTCCACCTGCACCCGTCGCAACCCAATCTTAGTAAGCTTCACTCTGAATAAAATCAGCAATCTAAGACCAATAGCATCTCTGAACTTACTGGGAAGATGAGGATGCGGTGCTAGATGCGCACAAGCTTGGGCCACTTGATGAACCCGTGGAGGTCCTTCTTGGGCGGTAGCATGCCGCCGATGCCGAACTGCTTCAGCCTCTTCTCGAACAGCGAGTTCACCACCTTGTCCTACAACCAGACACCAACCCAACCCAGTCAGATCACACGCGCCGCAGAGATTCCAAGCAGGAGTAGAGGGCTGGGTGCAGTACCACTGGCTTCTTCTTATGTTCCTCGGTTGCATCCTTTGCAACCTCTCTTTCATATCCCTACAAACATACATAATCATCAGAATCAGCACTATAAGCTCTGGTTGCTCATCGAACATATAATTAACAAAACAGAATAGTTTGTGGACATTGCAAAAAAAAACAGAAAGCACACATATATATTGAACAAAAGCAACAGCCAGGAATAGATGACTTAACAATTCATGTTTGTTAACAAAACAAGTAGCAGCCTCCTGCCCTGGAAAATATTAGTTAGAGCATATTAAACAGTGGGGAAATGGAATGCTTGCCTCAAATTCAGTGGCATTGTATCTCATGCACTTCAGTTGATTGCAATGGATGTTTTAAGTTTTTCTTGATGTGTCGCATCGCCCCATCCCTCTAATTAGACCGGTTTCTATTCATAACAAATAACCCATTTTAGAACTTGAGGAAACATAAATGCCCATCTCTGTTCTCTTCTGTCCTCCAAATAAATGCACTTATATCACTAGAGCAACAGTATAAGAATTCAACCTAACTATGGAAAACATAATGTGTTACTGGACTACAATACCTAATGGAATCCACCAACCAACCCATGTAAATATTTCTAATTTTGACATTGATTCAATATACTATGCAAATCGTCCTAGGTAAAGCAGAGTTAGCCACCAACTATCTATCAGACATCTAGGTGCACAAATTTAAAACACTGGATCAAGTGTCACTGCTAACATTCCTGGGTAGGATGAAACAAGATGGAGATGGAATTATTAAGCAAACAAGAGGCTGGCTAGAAAATTTATAAAAGTGCAGAACACATATGTCCTGCATAAAGGACCCAAATCTGTACGGCTACGAAGTGGAGCGCACAAGGTGATGGCGGCGAAGACGGAGTGGTGGCTGGATGGTGTGGTGCTGAGTGGGTGGTGCGGTGGCGCGAGATGATGGTGGATGGATGGGTGATGCGGCCTTGGTGAGCGCAGGCAACATATGGCGACGGATCGAGGGCGCCAAACAGGGGGATCGGCTGAGGGGCTCACCATGGTGCGGATGATGAGCTCAGGGAGGCCGGAGACGTCGGAGCAGCGAGGGCGACGCGGATCAACGGGGGAAGGCGTGCGGCGGCCGACGGGGAAGAAGCTCGGATCCGGCGATGTGGGGGCGCCCAGCTTGAACCGGTGGTCGTAGTCGATGCAGAGGGGAGCTGCGGAGCTCGTGGACACCTTCCCATGTCGCGGATCCGGTGATGTGGTGGGTGAGGAGGTGCGGATCGACGAGATCCACCCATCATCATCACCCTTCTCGAGGTTCTTGACGCTCTTGGAGGAGAGGGTGATGTGGATGCGGTGCTGCACCTCCTGCGGGCACTCGAAGCCGGCCTTGCTGGACTTCATCGGTGGCGGGCCCTTGGAGGGGAGGGGACCTCTAGCCAGGGAGGGGAGGTGGCGCCGGCGGCGGAGTGGATGTGGTCGCCAGCGGGAGGAGGTGGTCGTGGAGGAGGTGGTCGCCGCGGTCGAATGGATCTGGGATGTAGGAAGAGGGGAGAAGGAGAGGGTAGGGGCGTCGGCTGTGGAGTAGAGGGCGGTGAGGGCGGTGGGGGTAGCGGGTCGTTGATGGTGGCGGTGGGGGCGGCGGCAGATCGAGATCGGGGAGGGGGCGGCGGCGAGGAGATGGGGACAAGGGAGGAAGGGGGCGACGGGGGGAGGGGTCGATCTGAGCTAGGGTTTGGGCTGCGGGTGGGGGTATCTCCTTTTCTTTTCTTTTTTTTTCTTTTTTCTATAGATAGATGGATGGATGGATGTGGGATGGAGAGATGGATGGATGGATGGATGGGCGCCATGTCATTGATCCGTGGGAAGAGTCCTGATTGGTTTGAAAAACCAGTGATTTAAAAAAGTGTCTAAGTACTAAAAATATAGGGATTTTGTGAAATAGCTATCAAAAATATTTTTCAAAATGACACCACACAAATTTTCACTAGAGTTAGACCGCATTTTATGGATAAGGACCAATTTCTATGCATTTATGATCTTTCTAGCTATTTTTAATCATTTTCTGAGTGCCCAAAAGGAGGTTCTTTTGTGAAGGGCCTACCAAATAATTGTTGCAAAATTGGACCAAATCATTTTTATAAAATACTAGGCCATATTTAATGCACAATTGACCAAATGGTTGGGTGTAAAAAGTTTTGATCCACCTCTCATGAAAAAGACAAATTTCCGCCGATTCAGCTAGAAGCGGGTCAAATTTGAACTGCAACTACCTCATAGTTTGCTATTTATTTTTTCCAAAAATCATTTCTAGGTACATAAGTATCTATTTAATCAGAGAAACACCAAAAAAATTCCAAGATTCAACAACTAGCTAGGAACGGTCATTCCCGTCGTTTTGACCGCATTTTGAAACGGGCATAAAAAATTCAAAAAAAATCAAAAAAATTGGGAAACCTTCGCATTGTGTCATTATATGTGGCCAAGTTCCCAAGAAAAATAAAAAACTTGTAATACGACAATTATTCTAAAAAAGTGTTCTCAGAAATGAGCTATCATCTCTCAAGATTCATGGCTTTTAAGGCAAATGATCAAACTTATGGCCACATTCGTGGCATAGTTTGTTAAAATGATCTCATATTGTGCACAAGGGTGCATATTGGAATGGCAAACAATGTTTCCTAAGAAAGTTTTCATTTTCTTTGGACGAAAAAACCATTTTTCATTTTTCGAGTGCCCGAAAGGAGGTTTTTTTGTGAAGGAACTACCAAATAATTGTTGCAAAATTGGACCAAATCATTTTTCTAAAATACTAGTACATATTTAATGCACAATTGACCAAATGGTTGGGTGTAAAAAGTTTTGATCCACCTCTCGTGAAAAAGACAAATTTCCGCCGATTCAGTTGGAAGCGGGTCAAATTTGAACTGCAGCTGCCTCATAGTTTGCTATTTATTTTTTAAAAAAATCATTTCTAGGTACATAAGTATCTATTTAATCAGAAATACATGGTTTGATGGAGAGACATCGAGGTTTCGACGGTGGCCGAGGGCCCCAACTCTAGAGCGCGTAAGCTCGCATGCCCGCCGCGTGGTCACCGTGTGACCGTGACGTTGCCATGTGTTCTGGGCGGCCTAGGCATGTCTAGTGGTTTGGGAACTCCCCAGGTAGGTGCTAGGAAGAAAATCACAACATAAGATTCTCACGAGGAGACCGATCGATGCTTAAACATGAATAAGCAGCCAAGTGTTTGATTAGCGGTACGGGAAATGTACATGGCTAATGGCCGTGAGTTTTGGCTGAAGATGATCAGTTACTAAGAAGACCGTCTTCACAAATTTTCAGCTCAAAAGGAGGAGCCTAGGTGGTACTTGCTTTGCAAACCACCACACTGGACATAAATACGAATGTTGAAGCTTGGCTCAAAATAATGAATGGATTGAGCTGGCATTTGGTGGAGGATGGTTATTTGGGCATAGGAAAGCACTGTAGAAAATGGATACTATTTGGACATGCCAAAGTGGTACTTCCTTCACAAACTGTTGTTTTGAACAGAATAGGAAAATGAATATTTTTGAATTATTTTTGAACTAGGAAAGGAAGGTTTTTACATATTTGATGAAGATATGACCCAAAGAATTTATGAGCTTTTTTTTTGGGAATTTTGGGAATGACAGAAATATAGGTTGCTTCACAACCTAGGGCAAAAACTGCCACATGGACATGACACATAGGCAAAACTGATGAGATGGCGCCTAGTCATTGCAACCCACCATAATTTACAAGGCTATGACCATCTATATTGGTCGTTAACAACTAGAAATAAGGCAGCGGACTAGTGCTGTTTGCTTTATGACCATTTTGTGTAAGGAAATTACGACCTTTCTGACCAAAATGGTCGCAATGGTTTAGGGTTTGGAGCCCCCCGAACAGCCTTTGACCAATTGGTCTGAAATGGTCATAGATCTATGACCAATTCTTCCAGGGTCACTGACAGAAGGTCACAAGTTGACATATTTCTTGTAGTGCAATACCACCAGCAATACATGACAGAAACAACAAAAACTACGCAAATCTTAAAGCACAATCCAAAGGCCAGAAAATCGATTGATGACCAGAAAACAAGAATTCGGCTGACTGAAATCTAGCTAAAGTGTTTTCATCCAGAGGGGCGCCTAACCATTTTTGCTATATAGTTATGATTTTGTAGCTCAAGCACATGGTTACTTTCCGGATTGCGTTGTCATCAACACCAAAACACTTATGGCAGAGAAAATGCCCTTTCATTTGCTCAACTTGGTTATGAAAGAACAATTTCATGGAAACCTTTGATTTAGCCAACACGTCTCGAATGGAACCTAGGAGGAGGACAGGGCTTTATGCTCCCCAAATGAGAGGAGAATAGGAACATGGTCGGTGCCAACGTGCGTAGCCACCTGAAGAGAGGCAAGGCGGAAATGAAGCCCTCAATCAGTGGAAATGAGAGCACAGTCCAGGATTCTCCTAACTGGATTCACATGTTTATTTGTCCAGATGAATCAAGCCCCTACCCTATCCAATTCCTACTAGCCCATTCTCGCAATACAATCACTAATTTTGCATGTTGAGGGGATGCAGTTGGAGCAAAACTTTGAAGTCTGCACTATTCATGTAAATTTAGGAAGAAATCACTTATGTTAGAGGGCCATGGGCCGTCCTGGTCCCCATGTCTCCGACACTAGCCCAGCGGCACACTTGATGCAGGAAAGGGATGGCTGACGGGCGACTAGAGCTGTAGGTAGGCCGGCAGCGGGGGTCGCTTCAGGGGAGGCCTTCCATGGTGTCCCACCGGCCGGCGGCGGAAGGCAACGCGGCAACATTGTTGGGGGTGGAAATTTCTTGTTCGACTGGTTAGTGTTTGCGCGACCATGTTTTTAGTTTTGGATTTTGTGCTAGAGAACACTTATATTTTGGTCTTGGCTAGCAAATTTAGTTCCCATGTAGTTGTAGCTCTGCGAATGAAGCTGTTTTTTGACAAAGATTTTCTTCTTCAATATTTCATCTTTTAGGTACTGAGCTCATTTCTAGGTCTGTTGTTAGAGATTCTCTTACACACTCCCATGTCCACAAAACAAGAATACGGCCGACTGAAATATAGCTAAAGTGTTTACATCCAAAGGGGAGCCTAACCATTTTTGCTATATAGTTAGGATTGTGTAGCTCAAGCACACGGTTAGTTTGCGAATTGCGTTGTCATCAACACCAAAACACTTAAGGCAGAAAAGGCCCTTTCATTTGCTCAACTTGGTTATGAAAGAACAATTTTATGGAAACCTCTGATTTAGCCAACACGTCCTCGAATGGAACCTAGGAGGAGGACGGGGCTTTATGCTTCCCAAATGAGAGGAGAATAGGAACATGATCGGTGCCAACGTGCGTAGCCACCTGAAGAGAGGCAAGGTGGAAGTGAAGCCCTCAATCAGTGGAAACGAGAGCACAGTCCAGGATGCTCCTAACTAGATTCACATGTTTATTTGTCCAGATGAATCGAGCCTCTACCCTATCCAATTCCCACTGGCCCATTCTCGCAATACAATCACTATTTTTCTTTCGAGAACACCTCGAAAGGGGCAGGGGGTTCCTGCATTTCATTGAAGAAGAGAGTTGGTCCAGTTTATAAGGAAAACCGGACCCGAAAACCTAACATTCTCGGCTAATCAGGGAAAACCAAAAGAAAACCCAAAAAGAAAGAAAAAAGAAAACGAGAAAAAAGGCACTAGAACTTGGGGACAGGGACAAGACAACTGCAGCATCAAGGGACATCATCAGAGCCAGACACCAAAGCACCCAAACCCAAGGCAGTTAGGCGAGGCTCAAGTGCAACCAAAATAACTGCCACTCGCCGAAGGGAAACTGTCCATATCGAAAGACTCTTCTGACTCGGACTCAAAGAATCATGTGCTAACATTATCACGTGGAAAACATCCTGACAGGTCCAACTTTGACTTCCCAGCGATCCTCGCCAAAGAGCTCAACGCCTCTCTTCTAGGTACTGAGCTCATATCTAGGTCTGCTGTTAGAGATGCTCTTACATACTCCCTCTCTTATGTTTTATGAGGCCTACGTGTATCTCTAGATTGTCAAACTTGACCAATGAAACATGAGCTACAACCTATATGTCATGAAATCATACCATTAAATTCACATTAGTATTCACACACTAAGCGTATTTCCTATGGTACTCTTAGCATTTTTGTTTTGCTTTGAACATTATAAGAGTGTTTTTTTGAGGAAGTATACTTGTATTCAAATCATAAAATAACACAAAGTTCTTGATCCATACAACACACCCTAACGCATGCAGAGATAACTAGAATAACAAAGAGCAACCTAAAACAACCAGTAAAACATGAACATCTCTGGAGCTCTATGTCATCATCCTAAACCTTGCAAGAAGAACCCTGCAACATAAGCATCTGCAACCAGATTTAAGCAGGCCATCATCTTCAACCATGGTATAATCGCCATCACGCTGCCCCCCTTTTCTTCGCTTCCGCGCCGAATTGACAAGAACACACATACGCATCCGACACACCAGCACCAGCCTTTGCCATCTGTGGCTTTGAGTACCGATGTATGTGCCCCTTTCCGACGGAAGAGTACTATGATCCGGTTCCGGCGCCGCGGTCGGGCCAACTGCCTGGACAAAGCAGGATATCCCTCCAGCAACAGCACAAAGAAGGAGGAAGAAACGCAGCATAAAACCATGCCGACGATGAGGAAGAAGAATCTCTGTCTCCACAGAACCACCACCCATCCGAGGACCTTTGCCGAGTGTTTTTCCAATACACTGAATTTAAAGGGGTTTGCCGAGTAACCGGCATAAAACACTCGACAGAGTCGCCGATTTCGGTAGTGACAGTAATGTCATTGTAGGCTAGTAGCTGCGCGACTGCATAATCACTGCGTGAAGATTAAGGTCTTGACAATTTAAAGATAAAGATATTGATTCAATGATTGTTAAAGAATGTTTTTACTCAATGCTATTACTGACGATAATAAATCATCTACAACTACAAGGAACAGTATCAGACAGACATCCTCGAATTAACTCGTACAGTTACAACTTACAAGTACAACTAAGAATCAACGAACGCTAGTTTGGGGCGTAGCACTTCTTCCTGATCACTCCCTCGGCCCCGGTGAGCACGCCCACGTCGCCCATCTTGATCATGGACGCGCTGAAGTCCTTGAAGAACTCGCCGTCGAACTTGCCGGTGGCGATGCGCTGGACGTAGTCCCTGGTGGTGTTGTCGAAGAGGAGCGCCGCGTCGGAGCGGAAGAGGCCCCTCCGCTTGGCGACGTGGCGGTAGTAGCATGTGTCGAAGGTCTTGAAGCTCCCCGGGTCCATCTCCGACAGCATAGCGCGATCGTCAAGGCTCTTGCACTTGAGCCTCAGCTTGTCGGCGTACTCACTGTCCAAAGACGGGTCGACGAGGCCGTAGGCACTGCTCTCGCCGGTGGTGTTGTAGAGCCGGTCGGCAAAAGACGGGCAGTGCGCCGTGCCAAGTGTGTGGGCGCCGGAGAGGACGACGAGGTCCTTGAGGTTGAGGCCCTTGGAGGCGAAGATCTTGGCGAGAAGAGGGACGTCACCGGAGGCCGGGGGCAGCTCGTTGCTGGCCTCCGTGGCACTGGACACTCTGCCGTCTCTCCTTCCCAACGCCACCGGCCAGAAGGGGCCCTTGGCCAGCACGACAGCGTCGCGGGACATGAGGGTGAGCACGTCGGCGCAGGAGACGATGCCCGGACACGTGGCCTCGAGCTTGGCCTTCACGCGCTCCACGGAGCCGAACCCTCGCAGGCTCTTGTTTGGTTTGGCATCCTTCTCTGCCACGTTGCCATCCGTGGAGTCGAGCAGGACAGAGGCATCACAACCCTGCAATTCGATTAGCGTTGGATGGATGACGTAAGTATACATTTCATGATCGATAAGAGCAGAAATACGACAATTAATCTACAGGCTAGGCAAGTATGTACCCTGACGAAGCAGTCGTGGAAATGGAGCCGGAGGAGTGGGCCGGCGAGGCTGGGCGCGGCGGCGATGATCTTGGCCATCTCCTGGCGGACGATCTTCTCGGCGTCCGGGCATGTCTTGCTGTAGAAGCCGATCTCCAGCTGAGCCACCGCTGCCGAGCTAGCTAATGCGAGAACCAGCAGGGCCAGAGGGAGCAGCAAAGACCGGATCGCCATGGACCTTGGCCAAATTAAACGATCAAATTAAGCTCCAGTAATGAGTCTACAGACAAGAATGTAGTTGAGTGATCTATGTCGTCCTTGCAACTCCCTGTACTTATAGATGCCCGGTGACGTAGACTTGGGTGCATGGTGTCAGCGTGACAACCTGGTTGCCGCGTATGCATGCATGTGCTAACTTCCGCCTCCATAGTCCATACAACCGCCTCAATTATCTCCGACGTACGCAACCGCGGCTAAGCGAACCAGTCAATTAATGCCGAGGCCAGTTCATGATCAATGTGTCGTCAATGGTAACATGCTACTATGTGCTAGCTAGTAGTATGAATCTATCATCTGTCTCTTCACCGGAAGAGGACGCAATGATCTGATTAGGTTAATGATTTCATCAAGAGAATAATTTCACATGTAATTGGCCAATCATTTGCGCAGGCTGGAGTGTTCTTGACGGGGCCGCCCTATCCTTCATGAAAAGTAAAGAACTCAGTCGTGCGGTGATCACCTCTGTGTCCCTCCTACCCACGGGGGCAGAGCTAGAGCCTCACACTAAGATCGTAAGCCTTTTTTCTTGCTACATTCATGGGCGGATTAAGAAAAAATTTATATGAGACCAGGTCTCAGATAAACCAGGTGAGACCCGCCCTGATGGATGACATGTGGCATTCACAAATCACAAAGCATCTAATCTCCCCCCTTGATTTCAGGTGAGGGGTGGGGTAGATGCTTTGTGATTTGTGAATGCCACGTGTCATCCATCAGGATGGGTCTCACCTGCTAACCCGTGAGACCTGGTCTCATAGATTTTTTTCCGGCGGATTCGGGCAATGGCCTGGTGCGTGGGAAAAATTCTCGGCCGATACTTTTTTCAAAAAAGAAAACTTTGGCCTAGGGTGCAGCCCAGGCCGACTCACCGGCACACCCACTAGCCCCACGAACTCACAAACATAGGCAGCCGCCCCTTCTGGCCCGACCCGACGAACCCTAAGCCGTCGCGGGTCGCCGCCCGGCGCCCGCGGACTCCGGTCAGCTCCATCCAGCAGTGCCCCCAGCTCCCCCCTTCCGGTCTTTATTCCAGCCCCCCCCCCCCCCACACACACACCCCACCCCCCGGCGAGGGCGTGACGCTGTAGCCTACAGGCTGGCCGGCGTCCGGAGAAATAGTCTTGTTGAGTTAGTATTGATTTTACTTGTTGCAACCGCAACAGTTGAAAGAGCATTCTCAGCAATGAGCATTACCAAGACTAGATTGAGGAACAAAATAGGTGATGATTGGATGAATCATAGAATGGCATGTTACATTGAGCGAGATGTATTTGTTAGTATTGAAGAATAAAATATGATCAAGCGATTTAAAGGCATTTTGCCTTGTCCTAGACATAAGTTTTCACATTTTGCATCTATCATTAACTAGTTTTATCCTGCATGCGTCCTGGTTAGAGCAACTCTAACATATGCACTATATCGTTCTCCCCGCAGAATAAGTGCCGATATACGCTACTTGGACGAAAAAAGGTATATCGGCCCAACTCGTGATTTTTTTGCAGGGAGCTTTAAAAATTGGCGGGCAGCTGCCAAATCTCTCTATCCCCTCATTTTGCCGCTCGCCGTATCCGACCCGCGACTTGGCGTGAGGGAAACTTCCTCTCTTCCGTGCCGCCACTCCGTGTCATCGCCGTTGCAAATCTGTCCTGCCTTATGCCCTCTCACCTCGCCGCCCACCCAATCGCCGCATCAGCCCCCGACCGGCATTTTCCAAGAGCCGGCGGCTCAATCGGCACTCGCCCCCCCCCCCCCCCCCCACCCACCCACCCACCCATGCTCCCACCTACTCCTACCGCCGCCAGCGTGAAGAGGAAGCGGCGGGGCAACCCCATCGTCCATGGAGCCGTGGCCGCCGCCACACTAACTTCCGCTGCGGCCTGGCGCCGCCTCATCCATCCCCTCCGGCAGACGCCCAAAGACGCAAGTGAAGGGCCCCAAGAAGAAGGCAGTGGCGGCGTGAGCATGGGCCCCTCCTCCACCCCCTCCGGCTGGCAATGTGCCGCGTGATTTGATCATGACCAGATGTACTTTGATCATGTTTGATTTTGTTTGATTGCACATTCGTAGGGATAAATTTGCTAACTCTTGATATTGCGCAAGATTTTGGATGTGAACCATTGCGGATGCCTATTTTATATGTATTTCATGCATCAATATGAATTATAGATCATGTCAATATTTGTCTGCAAAAATATTCGGGGTACTGCAAGGGTTCTGGCCGAAACATATACTGTAAACTCGTACCGCGAAAACCAGTATCTATTCCGCCGGAACGCTCGCGTAAATATTTTTGCGGGCGCCCATATAACATTTTAACTCGTCGCGATTATAGCGGATCTGCTAAAGTTGTTCTTAATTACTATGGCCAGCCAATGCACGCTCATGTCGGCTCCTGGTGGCAACGGGGCGAGCTAGGAGGCCGGCCGGGTCGCCGGGACATAAATCTTCACGCCTACCGACGGTTGATTCGTTCATCCGGTCATGCATCTGCATGGACCAGAACTACTTTGCATGACTAAGTAGCAAAGGCACTAAGCAGCACGTACGCACGCCATTGCTGGGGGCCTGAAAGGATGAGTTGCCGTGTCTCCACGTTTCAGTGCGGCATGCGAAGGCTGTTCGAAGAGATCAATCCTCCAGGGATGCAAGCTGCATGCACAAAGAATGGTTCCGTCTACTCCCTCCGTCCAGATTTATTTGGTCCTTTAGCATCACAAGCATGTCCCTTTTTACAAGGCCCCGGTTTATTAGGTCTCTTAGCATCACAAGCATGTCCCTTTTTATAAAGCCCCGCTTTGGAAAGATGCATGCATGCAACCATTTCATTGGTTGCCTTGAAAGCCATTATTGTTGGTGCCATGACTAGAAAATTAATACACTTCATGCGTGTTTTTTTATTGGCTGCATGCATGTGAGAGAGTGCATTAGGAGTGGAATAGAAGAATTAAGTGAGCAAATTACTGTCTCTTGGTCTAAAAGAAGTTGTCTTTAGACCTAATAAACCCGGACGGAGGGAGTACTTCTGAACATCATTTCTTTGTCCAGATGGTCGGAAATTTGTTAATTGTCCACATTTGCTTCTAGGACTTGCAATAGAATTTTATATTTATTAAATATGTTAAAGGCCAGTTTTTGGATTATTTTAGAGCTTATAGGTGCAAATATGCTCAAGTTGAAAAGATCTGAAAGTTTCCATTATATTTACTTTGTTGGCCAGCTCTGTTTCCTATTGGTGAAAAAACGGTCGGATTGAATATATTATTAAAAATTTGTAATTTAATATCCCAAATATAATTAAAATAAGCTGGTAATTCATTTGATTTTATATATATATTTTGTGGATAGGCGCTAAATAGTTACACACAAATACATAAATATGACACTACTTTCCACTCGGCAAAGCCTAGAGGATACCAGCGCGCCATGTGACACTCTTCGCCAAGTGTCCAAAATCTGACACTAGGCAAATAGACGCCCAGTGCAGCTTGCAATGTCACTCGTTTTTTTTGAGCCAAAAACCGTAGAACAATAGTTCTACGGTATAAATATATTAAAAATAAAATATGTTACAAAGTACAAGGTGGGAGACCCAAGGGTCTAGCCAATGCGAGCTCTAGGAAATGAAATCATTGCTTTACATGTTGTGTCTAATCTAGTCTGAAAGTTCCTGGAAATATCTCTCTTTCACTTTGAACCTAAGCAGCTTAAGATCTTTCGTAAGGTAGAAACGCCAAGCTTGTGCTGACTGCTGTTGCTGTCTCAATATCTTGTCATTATGTTGTGTCCATAGATTCTAACATCCCAACATGACAATTTCTGAGGCCAAATTCTTGAGAAGTTGAAGCTTTGCAAGGTTTATATCTTCAAAGATGGAGGTGCCTCTTTTCCTGCCAGGAATAATAGTATTCCAGCAGTCCTGTGCAAATGACAGTCCCAGAACAAATGCATTGAGGTTTGTTCAGCACCGTGGTTACAATTTGGGCAGTATGTGTCATCTAGGTGCATGCCCTTTCTTTTAAGCAAAGACCTTGTATTGATTCTGCAGTGTGCTACCAACCATAAGAAAATCTTGTGCTTGAGCCTGCTGGAGCTAGACCAAATCAACTGGAAAATGGGATGTCCTTCATCCTCCCCCATCAATCTGTTATACATTCTCATAGATGAGTATTTGTTTTCTAATCCATTGGTAGTCCATTTGTCCTTTACATTTTCCTCAAGCTGTGGAAGGATTTCTTTTAAGAGATTGAACTGTTCATATGCTGTGGTTGACATTGGCAAATGAAAATGCACTGTCAGGTCTTGAGGAAGGTTAAATTTTTGCACAGAGATGGAATCATGTTTAGCAAAGGAATTCAGTTCAGGAAATTTGTTCTGTATTGGTTCTCCTTCCCAATTATCCTTCCAAAAAAGTATAGTAGTCCCTGAAGAAACTTTGCATGTGCTTGCTGCTTTGAACTCTGTCTAGAGGGCAAGGTGTGCTTGCCACCATGAGGAACCTTCCATTTTCCCCAATGGCAGGTTCAGACTATAGTGTTTTCCCCAGACCAGCTTAATCCAAGGGATCTCTTCTTTGTTCAGGAATTTGAAGACATTCTTCATGAGAAGGGCTTTATTGTGTGTACCAGTGTCCAAGATTCCTAGGCCTCCTTGTTTCTTAGGCTTACACACTTTTGACCAAGCAATCAGTGCAATGCCTCTGTATTCCATCCCAAACTTTCTCCAAAAGAATTTTCTAAGGTACTTATTGATTTGTTCAATCACTCCTAGTGGCAATGCTAAGGTGCACATGAAAAAAGTTGGAAGAGCTGAGAAGACTGACTTAATTAACAGGATTATGCCATCATATGAAAGCATGGTGGAGCACCCTGTCAGCCTTCTTTCAATCCTCTGCATGATAGGATGGAAGTCTTCTAGTCTTAGCCTGCCGGTGCTCAAAGGGAACCCCAAGTAGGTGAAAGGGAAAGATCCGCTTGAACACCCTAAGATGCTCAACAGTTGGTGTGTAAGTGACTCAGGAGCATTGATTGGAACCAACATGGATTTCTCATAGTTAACTTTAAGACCAGTAAAAGTTGAATAGTGATTGATGAGATTCTGGACTTGAGAAATTTGTGATGGAATTGCTGGAAGCACTAAAAGAGTATCATCTGCATATTGTATCACGGGGAATTGTGGACATGCTTGACTGCTAATTGGGGATGAGATAAGGTCATGCTGATTGGCCTCATTCAGTATAGACTGTAAAAGATCTGCATCCAGCACAAAGAGCAAGGGGGATAAAGGATCTCCTTGCCTTACCCCCTTTTACAGTAGAACACCTTTCCAAGCACCCCATTAAGCAGTACATCAGAAGTAGCAGATGATAATATCGTATTAATCCAATGAATCCATCTGCTTCCAAATTCTCTAGCTTTCATAAGAGCAATAATAGCATCATGCTCAATTAAATCAAAAGCCTTTGCCAAAATCCATTTTAAGCACCACTGTAGGATTTTTGGACTGTTGGCATATGTGCAGATATTCAAAGGCCCATCCTAGACAGTCCTAGATTGTTCTTTTCTTGAGGAAACCATATTGGTTGCCATGCACAATTTTCAAAACAATGCCTTGCAATCTGTTGGCCAACGACTTTGTAATGATTTTGATTGTGCAATTCAACAGAGAGATGGGTCTGAAATCATTTGGACTTGTGGGGCTATCTTTCTTGCGTATGAGGGTGATGTAGGAGGAATTTATGCTCCGAAGGGAAAGATGTCCTTCATAAAAGTCCTCAATGAGCTTGTAAAAGTCTTTAGAGATTATATCCCAACAAGCTTTGATGAAATCTCCATTAAAACCATCAGGACCTGGTGCTTTATCAGATGGAAAATGCTTCACCACTTCATCAATTTCCTCTCTTGTAAAAGGGCTTTCAAGGTCACTCAGACCATCCATTCTTTTGATTAGAGAAATTAGATTGAGGGGGTCATTAGTGCGACTAGATTGACCTAGTCTTTCTTTAAAGGCTTTCCAAAGAATGGCAGCCTTTGGATGGTGCTCAGTATGCTCAGTGCCTTGCCCATCTTGCAGCATATGGATATAATTGTTTATATATTTGATAATGGCTTTAGCTTGAAAGAATTTGGAATTCTCATTCCCAAATTTGACCCATTTGATAATAGCCCTTTGCTTCCAATAAATTCTCTGGAAAGAAAGTATTATAAGTAGGCGTTATTTTAAAAAATCTCTTCCATTTTTCTCTATCATAGTAAGGGCTCTGAATTCCTCAAATGTGTCCCACATTAATATTGCTGCATTGGTAGCTTGAATGATGACAACAAGATTTGATAAGTTCTTGCTCCATATCTTAAGCCCCTTTCTACGTCTCTTGAATTGATGTAATTAGTTTGGCACTGTTACTCTCCTGCAGAGGTTGACTCCAAATATTTCTAACTCTATCCTTGAAACTGTTGTGTTGTAACCAAAAGTTCTCTAATCTGAATAGACTGGACTTAGGGATATTTGTGCCAATGGAGATGACAATGAGAGAATGATCAGACACAGTTTTGCCAAAGAAGTCACTAATGTGTTTGGAAATCATTTGACCAATGCTCTGAAGTGAATACCCAATCAATCTTCTCAAGAAGTGGAGCTTGCTGCATATTAGTCCAAGTATATTTTCTGCCTTTGAGAGGGATCTCTACCAGGGCCAATGAAATAATGGCTTCATTGAACTGCATCATTTGAGTAGTATCCCTTGCTCCATCATTTCTGTTAGTGGGATATCTTATATAATTAAAGTCTCCTGCAATGATCCCATTATTATCATCTGGCATTAGAATGTCCTTGAACCAGTTTAAAAAATTGATTCTGCCTTCATTGTCGACGTCACAGGGCCCATAAATATTTGTGAGGATCTAAGTGCTTCCATTGTGAACTAAAGTAAACCTGATGGAACTGGAGTAGTTGTTTTTGAAAAGGCACTCTCCATGAAAACATTATCATTCCAAGCAACCAACAGTCCTCATGAAGCTCCAACAGAAGGAACAAACTCAAATTTATTAATTCTTCTAGGGCAGAATTGTTTTAGGTATAGGCTATCAAAGTGTTCTCTTTTAGTTTCTTGTAGACTGACAATTGCACACCCTGATTCTTTGATCTTATTAGAAATGGCCAACCACTTATCACTGTAATTAATACCCATAACATTCCAATTCAAGATAATCCAATTTGTACTCATGCTGAGACAATTGATCTAAATGTTGTTCCACAAAATGATTGAAGCCACAAACAGATATGAAAGGAATACAGATTATCCAAGGTCCAACAGTCCCACACACATGATTAATTGTTCTGACCCAGCTTAGCAAAATAAGTGCCCACATAAAGATAGTGTTCACTGATGAGAACAAGCAGTCATAAGTGCTTAATACATAAACAGATCCATAGCATGAACAAGTCTGTTTTCTAGGTCTATTGGTGAAATATGGCAGCATTTTATTGTTTCTTATTCTCTCTTGCAGGTCTCGTTTTAGTCCTTCCATGTTGGCTGCTTCCCCCCTTTCTTCACCTTTTTCTTCTGAATGATTTCTTCAGTGCAGTCCTTTGCATCAATCTTGCAATAAGAGATATTCAAGTTTTTAATGACTTTGCTATTGCAAGCTGGAGGCTGAGCTATACAAGCCATACAATTGTCATCTTGGCAGGTTTTCTTTTTGAATCCTTTGTTAATATGCAACAGTCTCTCACTCCTTCTTACCTTAGGTTCCACCACAGGAGGACGTTCCTTTCTCTTTCCTTTGAGCTGTTGCACACCAGGTGGGGAGGAAGTTCCATCTTTTCCCGGAGTGGACATAGGGCTCCTGTTGCCCTCTGTAGTTTCCTGGGTACAAAGAGGGGCCAGGTTAACAATGTCACTCCTGTTGCAATGTCACTCATTGAAGCACATACCACAAAGCATGGTTATTGTGTGTCGGAGGGTTTACATTGAACGTGCCATGCATCACCTCTTTGTCGAGTGTCAACAATACGAAACTGATCAAACATATGCCGAGTGCAACCAGCAATGAAACTTGAAAAAAGTGTGACATAACGCACCAGCTGGCATGACATGTTCACTTGCCAAGTGTCTAGGCCTCGGCGCTTGACAAATCGTGCTATGGTGCACCAATTATGGCCACATGTCCACTTTGTCGAGTGTAACACTCGACAAAGCAGTGCAAAATCGTGTTTGAAGAAAAGGACGGGAGAGAGGCTAACACACTGATGCAACACAAACATACTTGTGATGGACTTTTGTAGGATGAGGATGGTTGGAGAAAAGGGCGGGGGAGAGGAGGCGAGAAAACATTCAAGAGGAATAAATTGGTGGTAGAGAAAGGGCGGGAGAGAGAGAGAGAGAGAGAGAGAGAGAGAGAGAGAGAGAGAGAGAGAGAAAACGTGGGAAAGAGAGGGGGGGGGGGGAGGGTGGCAATAAGAGAGGATGGGGGGAGGGGAAACTGGCCGAAAATAGTTGAAAATCATGGGGATAAGGAAGAAAAGGGCAAGAAAAGTTTTCAAGCACACCACAACTGTTGCACATCTTTAAAAAAGAAAATTGAAAAAACATTTGCTAAGTGTTGCTTGACAAACACTCGGAAAACAAGGTCAGGCCTCCACCTCTCCATTAACCGTGGCGAGTAGAGACACATGGCACAACCTTTTCCGAGCGCCCGGACCTTTGGCGAGTGTTTTTCCAATGCACTGGTTTAAAGGGTTTGCCGAGTAACCGACATAAAACACTCGGCAGACTCATCAGTTTCGTTAGTGACAGTAATGTCATTGTAGCCTAGTAGCTGCGCGACTGCGTCCAACCAACCGCTTCGTTGGAACCGCCTCACACACACATGCGATTCCAAAGCGATCTCTCTGCCTGCTCTCTGCGCCGGCGAGGCTGTGGGTCCTCGGCCCCTCCGGCTGCCGCTCCAGCACCGCGAGGGATCCGGGACCCTGGTGACTTTGCTCTGGTGACTAGATAGGGTAGGTTTAGTTTTTCTCAGAGGCGTTGGTTGCATCAGTGGTGGGATCAACGCCGTGTTAGAATAAGATGGCTCTGCTTCTTCCCCACTCCATTGGTGCTTCAATCGGCACCGTCGGAAAGCAGGTGGCTCTTGTGGCTCGTCGGACTTCGGTTTCGTCGATGTTAGGTTGTGCTGGCTGGAGTTTGGTGTCCTCTCGGGCGATTACGTCAGTTTTGTGCAGAGTATATGTGTGGAGCGTGGTGTGCGGATGATGGCTTGCGGCGCTCCTCTTCTTCTCCGACCAAGTTGGATGAAGACGACGACGGCGGATCTGGCAGACTTGAAGATGATCTCCGGCCGACGTGCCACAAAGACTCGGTTTCATCGTCTTTGACCGGCCATTTAATCAGGCTCACAAAGCAGCATGGTCTGCAATGGAGTTCTTCCAGATTTTGGTGTGGAGGTTGCTCATGTCCTTCTCCGGCGGTGCCATATGACGGCGATGGCCGGCGACGCATGATGATTAGGTTGGGCACATCGATCTCCAACAGTTAATCTGAGCTCTCTTGTGGAAATCTAAGACACTTGGCGCTTTGTTTGTCTCTTCGAGTGACCACGTGTGTACCCATTGTAATTTGTTTGTTTAATGGACTTGTGGTAATTCTGACAAAAAAGGTCTTTGACAATTTGAAGATAAAGATAGCGATTCAATGATTGTTAGAGAATGTTTTTTTACCTCAATGTTATTACTGACGATAATAAATCATACAACTACAATGAACAGTATCAGACATACATCCTCGAACTCGTGCAGTTACGACTTACAACTACAATTACAAGAATCAACGAACTCTAGTTGGGGGCGTAGCATTTCTTCCTGATCTCTCCCTCGGCCCCGGTGAGCACGCCGACGTCTCCCATCTTGATCATGGACTTGCTGAAGTCCCTGAAGAACTCACCGTCGAACTTGCCCGTGGCGATGCGCTGGACGTAGTCCTTGGTGGTGGCGTCGAAGAGGAGCGCGGCGTCGGAGCGGAAGAGGCCCCTCCGCTTGGCGACGTGGCAGTAGTAGCTGGTGTCGAAGGTCTTGAAGCTCCCCGGGTCCATCTCCGACAGCATAGCGCGGTCGTCAAGGCTCTTGCACTTGAGCCTCAGCTTGTCGGCGTACTCGCTGTCGAGAGACGGGTCTACAAGACCATAGGCACCGTTCTCGCCGGTGCCGTTGTAGAGCCGGTCGGCGAAGGACGGGCAGTGCGCCGTGCCGAGCGTGTGGGCGCCGGAGAGGACGACGAGGTCCTTGAGATCGAGGCCCTTGGAGGCGAAGATCTCGGCGAGCAGAGGAACGTCGCCGGAGGCCGGAGGCAGCTCGTTGCTGGCCTCCGTGGCACTGGACACCCTTCCGTCTCTCCTTCCCAACGCCACTGGCCAGAAGGGGCCCTTGGCCAGCACGACCGCGTCGCGGGACATGAGGGTGAGCACGTCGGCGCAGGAGACGATGCCCGGGCACGCGGCCTCGAGCTTGGCCTTCACGCGCTCCACGGAGCCGAACCCTCGCAGGCTCTTGTTCGGCTTGGCGTCCTTCTCCGCCACGTTGCCGTCAGTGGATTCGAGCAGGACAGAGGCGTCACAACCCTGCAATTTCGCGTTGCATGCATGTTTCTTAGTGTTCGTGTGCATAATGTAGGTTTGTACGTGAGACAGGACAAGTGCTCAACGACGACTTACCCTGACGAAGCAGTCGTGGAAATGGAGCCGGAGCAGCGGGCCGGCGAGGCTGGGCGCGGCGGCGATGATCTTGGCCATCTCCTCGTGGACGATCTTCTCGGCGTCTGGGCATGTCTTGCTGTAGAAGCCGATCTCCAGCTGAGCCACCGCAGCTGAGCTAGCTGCAAGAACCAGCAGGGCCAGAGGGAGCAGCAAAGATCTGATCGCCATGGACCTTAGCTGATTACACCAAATTAAGCACAATTTACTATGTGGCCGCAGACAAGAACGTTTTGGCACTAGTAGTTGAGTGATCTTTGTCCTTGCAACTCCCTCTACTTATAGATGGCCGATGACGTAGACTTGGTGCATTGTGTCAGCGTGACAACCTGGGGTTGCTGCGTATGCACGCATGTGCTAACTTCCACCTCCATACAACCGCCTCAATGATCAAACGTACGCAACTGCGGCTAAGCGAACCAGTCAAATAATGCAGGAAAAATAGATGGCGCCGAGGCCAGTTCATGACCAGTGTGTCGTCCATGGAAACATGCCATCAACCTATCATCTGTCTCATCACAGGATAGGACGCAATGATCTGATTAGGCCATGATTGCATCAAGAGAATAACCTCACATGTAGTATCAGGTTAATGCTGGAGTGTTTTTGACGGGGCCGCCCTATCCTCTATGCAAATTAAAGATCCCAGTCGTGCCGTGGTCGCTTCTGTGCCCCTCCTGGTCGACGTAGGGCGGCTGAGCCAGCTGGGAATCCAGCGACGGTGGCAATGGCCCGATGGCAACGTGGAGATGAGGCCAGGTCGTCAACGGACGGACTGACGGACGATTCGATGCCTTCTGTCATGCATCTGTACAGGCGAGAACTACTTTGCATGACACGGTAGCAAAGGCAGTAAGCAGCACGTACGCGCACCATTGTTCCGAGGCTGAAAGGATGACATAGCTGTTCCAAGAAATCAATCACATCTAGCAGCGATGCAAACTGCATGCACGCAGCAAGCTCGAAAGAGAAGTTCCGTTTACTTCTGAAAACACAGATGCATGTAATAAATATATTAAGGACTCGAATATACATCTGACGATAGCAGGGGGAGGGAGTTTTTTCTTTTTCTTTTGAGACAATCTTGCGAAGCTTTATTGATTCGTCGCGATGTTTATACGAACGAAAATAGGTCATTGGGTTTGCCTAACCAAACGAGACGGCCAACCCCTAAATTTAAAGCACGCTTTGCTAAACTATGAGTCTCGAAATTCGAGCTCCTAAATTCATGAACAAATTACAAAGATTAAAAACACTAGAGTACTCTATGATTTTCCGAATGATTGCTTCATACCCCTAAGTGCTATGTTGCTTGATGTCGTCAACCACTACTAGAGAAAACCTTATACACAGAATCTTACCAGCAGCGCGCTTCAAAATAAGGCGCTAATACTATTTAGCAGTAGCGCGTGTCAACAAAACGCACTGTTGAAATAAAAATAGCAGCAACGTGTCTGTAGTAAGCTGCGCTACTGCTATAGTTGCCACGACCTCACCCCCAAGCTAGTTATAGCAGTAGCGCCTTATTTTAAACCGCGCTACTGCTATTGATCATAAGAGTAGCGTGTATCCTAGACAAGCGCTGCTGCTACGGCTACCTCATCCAGATCCTCTCCGCCTGTCTCTCCCCCTCCTCACTCACTCACTCTCCCTCTCTCATTGTGTGTCGTTGTGCTCCTCCCGCCGTCGCCGCATTGTCGCCGTCCGAGAGCTCCTTCTCCTCCACTCCTCCGTTGACGCCCTAGGTGAGCTCCTCCCTCCTACCTCTAGCCGCCGCCAGCCCTCCTCCCCCTCCTCCATGCACCGACGGCCCTCTTCCCTCCCCCAGCCGCCGTCGGCCCTCCTCCCTCCTCCTCCACCCACCGCTGGCCCTCCCCTCCTCCAGCCGCCGTCGACCCTCCTCCCTCATCCTCTAGCCACCGCCGGCCCTCCTCCTCCAGCCGCCGTCGGCCCTCCTCACTCCTCCTCCTCCTCCCTCCTCAGTCCTCCTCCCTCCTCCCTTCTAGGGTTCGTACTAGCTTATAGTTTGAAAATATTCTAGTTTATAGTTTGTAGTTTATAGTTATAGTTTATAGTTTTATATTATAGTTTGTATTTTACTACATTTAGTTGGTAAAAATAAAGTTATTATTTATTTCCTTATTTCATGATAAATGTTTCTTATTCATGCTAGAATTGTATTAACCGGAAACTTAGTACATGTATGACTACATAGACAAAACAAAGTGTCCCTAGTATGCCTCTACTAGACTAGCTCATTAATCAAATATGGTTATGTTTCCTAACCATAGAAATGGGTTGTCATTTGATGAACGAGATCACATTATTAGGAGAATGATGTGATGGACATGACCCATCCGTTAGCTTAGCATAATGATTGTTACAGTTTCATTGCTACAACATTCTTCATGACTTATACATGTTCCTTAGACTATGAGATTATGCAACTCTCGAATACCGGAGGTACACCTTGTGTGCTATCAAACATCACAACGTAAATGGGTGATTATAAATATGCTCTACAGGTGTCCCCGAAGGTGTTTGTTGGGTTGGCATAGATCGAGATTAGGATTTGTCACTCCATGTTACGAAGAGGTATCTCTGGGCCCTCTCGGTAATGCTCATCACTATAAGCCTTGCAAACAATGTAACTAATGAGTTAGTTGTAGGATGAAGTATTACGGAACGAGTGAAGAGACTTGCCGGTAACGAGATTGAACCAGGTATGATGATACTGACGATCGAATCTCGGGCAATTAACATACCGATGACAAAGGGAACAACGTATGTTGTTATGCCGTTTGACCGATAAAGATCTTCGTAGAATATGTAGGAGCCAATATGAGCATCCAGGTTCCGCTATTGGTTATTGACGGAAGATGTGTCTCGGTCATGTCTACATAGTTCTTGAACCCGTAGGGTCCGCACGCTTAACGTTCGATGACGATTTGTATTACGAGTTATGTGTTTTGGTGATCGAAGTTTGTTCGGTGTCCCGGATGAGATCACAGATGTGACGAGGAGTCTCGAAATGGTCGAGACATAGAGATTGATATATTGGACCATGTTATTTGGACATCGGAAGAGTTCCGAGAAGTTTCGGGTAAAACCGGAGTGCCGGAGGGGTTATCGGAACCCCCCCCCCCCGGGGGGGGAACTAATGGGCCTCTATGGGCCTTAGTGGAGAGAGAGAGGAGGGCAGCCAGGGCAGGCCCCCCCCCTTGGAGTCCGAATTGGACAAGGTAAGGGGGCGGCGCCCCCTTTCCTACTCCCTCTCCCTCTCCTTCCTTCCCCCTCTCTTCCTTGGAGGGGAATCCTTGGAGGGGAAGTCCTAGTAGGACTCCTCCTCTTTGGGAGCGCCCTAGGGCCGGCCGGCCTCCCCCTCCCTCTTATATACGAGGGCAGGGGGCACCCTAGAACACACAAGTTTCTCTTAATCGTGTGCGGTGCCCCCTCCACAGTTACACACCTTGATCATACCATCGTAGAGCTTAGGCGAAGCCCTGCGCCGGTAACATCATCATCACCGTCGCCATGCCGTCGTGCTGACGGAACTCACCCTCGTCCTCAACTGGATCAAGAGCACGAGGGATGTTGTCGAGCTGAACGTGGAGGTGTCGTATGTTCAGTACTTGATCGGTTGGATCGCAAAGAAGTTCGACTACATCAACCGCGTTATTGAAACGCTTTCGCTTTCGGTCTACGAGGATACGTGGACACACTCTCCCCTCTCGTTGCTATGCATCACCTATATAGATCTTGCGTGATTGTAGGAATTTTTTTGAAATTACCGCGTTCCCCAACATGTACACCTTGTGATATAGGGATCATGCAGAGACCCCGCAGAGTAGGAGTAGGGGTTTCATCTCTTAGGAGAGCCCTGAACCTGGGTACATCTCATGTCCGTTCGAGCTTGTGCTCACTCCTGCTTCCAGGACCCGACAACGTACTTCTGGCCCCATCCATGATTAGCCACCCCCTGGTATCTGCCGTGATATTACCACGACATGGGGTGTGCGCATTTGGTCGTCCTTCGACGCGATGGGCATTGGATAGGACATCTCATGCATCTAGGTTATTTCTTTTCTAGGGAGGGACGAACTGGTTATATCCTTTGTGTGTTTGTGTGTGTGTGTGGGGGGGGGGGGGGAGGCGGTGGCACCACCATGCCGGTTCCGTGACGAGCAGTGGGGTTACTGTTTTCTCCGTCTTCCTTGTTAGGCTACTCGGGCAGTGGATTCACGGTGGAAGAGCGACATAGTGCTAGTTGTGACGCCCTCGATTCAATCGTACACTAATCATACACGCAAATGTGTACGATCAAGATCAGGGACTCACGGGAAGATATCACAACACAACTCTAGACACAAATTAAAATAATACAAGCTTTATATTACAAGCCAGGGGCCTCGAGGGCTCGAATACACAATCTTGAATACACAAGAGTCAGCGGAAGCAACAACATCTGAGTACAGACATGAGTTAGACAAGTTTTCCTTAAGAAGGCTAGCACAAAAGCAACATCGATCGAAAAGGCAAGGCCTCCTGCCTGGGAGCCTCCTAACTACTCCTGCTCGTCGGCGGTCTCCACATAGTAGTAGACATCGGCGGTGGCATCTGACTTCTGGGCTCCAACATCTGGTTGCATCAACCAGAAAGAAGAAGAAAGGGGGAAAAGGGGGAGCAAAGCAACCGTGAGTACTCATCCAAAGTACTCGCAAGCAAGGATCTACACTACATATGCAACATTATCAAAGGAAGGCTGTATATGTGGACTGGGCTGCAGAAATGCCAGAATAGAGAGAAGGCCTAGTCCTATCGAAGACTAGCATCTTCTGGAAACCACCATCTTGCAGCTAATAGGAGGGAGTAGAGTAGCACAAAGTAAGGTAGAAGTAGTGTTATCAACCTCGGCCGAAGATCCTTTCTCGACTCCCTGCGAGAAAGAAATCCCAGAGCCATACTATCCAGTTATCATCACAATCCATTACTCATCACCATCCAATTCTCATCACAAGTATCCAGTTCTAGTTGTATCGATCGGGATACAACTCCAAATGTCCGTTACCGTAGGACAGGCTATTGATAGATGTTTTCTTCCCTGCAGGGGTGCACCAACTTACCCACCACACTCGATTAACTCCGGTCGGGCACACTTTCCTGGGTCATGCCCGGCCTCGGCCAAACAATACGCCGCAACCCGACCTAGGCTTAATAGAGAGGCCAGCACGCCAGACTAAACCTATGCCCCCAAGGGTCATGGGCCATCTCCCCGGAAACTCCTGCACGTTGCGTACACGGCCGGTGAGCAGACCTAGCTACCTCCTTCAACAAGGTAGGTGCTTACGCAGTCCAACCCGACGCGCGCCGCTCAGTCGCTGACGTCTATTAAGCTTCGGCTGATGTATACGACGCAGAACGCCCATACTATGCCCATGTGATGGTTAGTGCTATCAGGCCAGAGGCCCCTCGGATCAAATATCCAAATCGTAGTGGATTAGGATCGCGCGATAACAAGCAGACTCTCACGAAAGATGTGACCCGGTTTCCCTATCTCGAGGACTTGCGGCAAGGGCTAAGAATGCCCGGCCACGCCTCGTAATTACCTCACGGGCACCTTCCAGGTCAACCCGACTCCTCATCACTCGCAATTATGCTCGCGCGGCTACCTCTCAGGGTCGACCCGTCTTTAGCAACATGGTTCACTGTAAAGTCATAGTAATCATAGTAACTGTGTTTCTAAACATCAAGGGGAAAACCCGAGGAATCACCCCCGGTGAATTCCACTCAATGTAATCATCAAGGTGAATGTAAGAGGAATCACCCCCGAGGTTCACACTTGAGGGGTTGCATGACAGAGTCATATCGGAAGTGGTTAAGGCGGAATCACCCTCGATGACCACGACCGAATAGCTACACTACAGGGTTAACATCAGAAGTGCTGTAGAGGTCTCACCCTTGGCACTCGATAGTAACCCAGCAGTGTCGAGCAACTAAGGGGAAAGTGGTGTGCGGTGCCGGGGCCTGGTCTTCAATCCCGTTGATCGGGTCTTGAATGATGAAGCAGGGGCAACAAGGACAAGGTGGGGGTCACTGATGGATCACTAACCAACCTATACTAAGCAGTTTAAGATAAGCAGGTAAGGTACAACAGCAGATACAAAAGCAGGCTATGCATCAGAATAGGAGCATACAATAACAGTAGCAAAATCTAATGCAAGCATGAGAGAAAGGAATGGGCGATATCGGGATGATCAAAGGGGGGCTTGCCTGGTTGCTCTGGCAAGGAGGGGTCGTCGATGACGTAGTCGATCATAGGGGCAGCATCGGTCTCGGGGTCTACCAGAGAGAAGAGGGGGGAGAAACAGTAAATATAAAGCAAACATAACATAACAGGACAACATGCAGAGCTAGACATGTTCTAACGCGGTGCTACACGATACCGGCGAGGGGGGAAGTCAACCGGGAATGTTTTCCCGGTTCCGGACCTGTGTCAGACACATGACCGGAGGGGGAAGGTTCCATGTTCAGCATGCTAGGGGCATGTGACAGATTAACAGACCGCGTATCCGGATTCGTTGGATTTTTCTGAGCAACTTTCATATATAAAGTTTTTCGATCCGAGCTACGGTTTATTTTTTATGATTTTTCAAAGTTTTAAACATTTTCTGGGATTATCAAAATTAACAGAAATGGAATTATGACGTCAGCATGACGTCACTACTGCGTCAGCAAGTCAAACCGCCTGGCCCAGGTCAAACCTGACTTGCGGGACCCACCTCTCAGACAGTGGGTTAAACAGAGTTAGTTTTAAATCTATACAAAGTTAATTAATTAGTGGGCCCGACCTGTTGGTGGGTATTTAGCTAATCTAACTAAGTTTTAATTAAAAGCCTTTTAGTTAAATTAGTCAAATACGGGCCCACACGTTAGTGGCCCACGGGTGCCCAGTCCGTAGTTGACTGGGTCAACCCAGTCATCTGGGGCCCGTGGGGCCCGTGGTTAGTGGCTGTGAGGTGCGGCCCGAAGGGCCACGTCGGCGGGCCGCGCCGGAGATGCGTCGGCGACCATTTCCACGGTGGAGCTTGCCGGATTTTGCCAGAAATCAAGCACATGGGGTCTTTTGGCGCGGGACTTGGCGCGTTCGATCGGGAAAAGGATGCCGCGTCGATCTACGGCACGCACGCGGTCTAAAACAGACGGAGTCGACGGCGATGTCGACCGCGGCGGCGCCGGAATTTGGCCGAGGTGCGGCAAGCAGCCAGATGGCACGTGGGGACGAGCTAGAGGCTCGGGTGGCACTAGGGCGGTGCCCTGAGCACGTTGTCGTGATCGGATGAGCATGACGACGTCCACAGCGACGACGGTGTGCTATGCAGCGGAGCTGAGCTCGGCCATGGCGGCGCGGTGGCTACGGGGGTGCACGAGTCCAGGGGAGCAAGGGAAGGGGAAGAGGGGCTCACCGCGCGGCGCAAGAAAGGCCCGTGGTAGTTTAGGAGCAGCAGGAGTCTACGACGTTCGTCGGGGAAGAAGGGGATCGCCGGCGACCCGAGGAAGACGACGATGTGGTCGGCGACGCAGCGCTCCTCGGCTCCTTCCAGCGGCTCCAGAAGATGCAGCAGTCCACGGTGATGCCGAGGAGCACGGCCAGGCCGCGTCGAAGGCACGGTGGCCGCGGAGATGACGAAGACGCGGAGGCAATGGCGCTCGGAGCAGAGGGAGAGAGCTCGAGAGGGGATCTAGTGGGGGTGAGGCAGAGGCATAGAGGAGTGGGAGTGGCGGTAGGTGAGGGGAGGGGTACTCAAGGCGTCGGGTCGTGGAGGCCTTATCCTTCCCGTGGCGCCTGTAGCAGCGTGGTCGGCGAGGTGGGTTCGGCGGCGATGGGCGCGCTGTAGCGACTCGGGTCGTGGAACAGTGCGAGGGGGGAGACGACCGGGGAGGGGGAGTGGGCTGGCCAGCTGGAGTGGGCCGGTCCAGGTGGGTGTAGTCCAGGAAGGAGGGGGGTTGCCTCTCTCACTCTACCTTTTCCTTTTCTGTTAGTTTTCCTTTTTATTTATTTTCAGCAGCTTATGCATTTTCCTTTTTACCAATAATGACTTTGCAAAATTATGCCACTGACCAAAACAATTTCAAAGAATTAAAGTGCACTGCCACAAAAAGGATGGGAGGCTTTTGGAATAGTTGCCAATTTTATAAATTAAAAAGGGCATTTAATTTATTGCTTTGGTCACTGTTTTAAGTAGTTTAGGACACTTAAACCCTTTGCAAAAATGTTGGCTCACCACCAATATTAGTTGTGGAATATTTGGCACATGATGAACATTTCTGTTTTCATGTTTGATAAATTTTTAATTTCCCTCATAATTTGAATTTGAATTTGACTTTGATTTTTCATCAAGTGATAATTAGCTCAGTAAGCATGGTGACCTGGCACCATTAACAGGGGATTACTGTAGCATGACACTGAGGGTGTTACAAATCTCCTCCACTACAAGAAATCTCGTCCCGAGATTTAAGGGGTGTAGTAGGGGGAAAGACTCGGAAAGGACGGAGCTCAACACAAGATAGTTACCTGGGGACTATCTTAATGAACGTTGCAAAGAGGCATCTCTCGAGTTGAAATTCAAGGAAGTCATCGAGAGCAAGGTAAGAAGGTGCAATAAGAAGCTTCAAACGGGTAGGCAATCGTTCGTTGCCTGAAACAGAGTGTGAAAGGGTTTCTGAGTGAAGGGATTATGTATTTTGTCTAATACCAGAATTGGTGATCTCACGGAAGGTGGCTATGATTTACATACGAAACCAAGCGTGATAATAATTTTATTTTGAAACAGGGGGGGAGTATACATGAGAGTCAGGTTTTGCTCCTGTGGAACTGTGGTTTATGGACCCACCATGTGGGTTAAAAGCAGGAAGGAGCTAACATTTTGCACGGTCATGATAGCAAGGCAGGTCAGAGGATAACATGTCAGTTATGTTGGGCCGATAGCAAGGCATGTCAGAGGGTAGCTTGCCAGTTATGTCGGCAACAATCATCGGTACCAAGGGCGAGGGACGAAGAGAACCATTCTCCTGCTCGTTGAACGAGGCGGACCAATAGGCAAAGTTCCCGCCCATCGGTGGTTACCGGAATGTCATCCATAATAGTAACAGGGTCTTACTGATAGTTTGTACACCGAGGTGTTTACATAAGCAGGGAAATATTACTGCTTATATCATACAGATCACAAGAAAGATTATACAAAACAATGGAAAGGAAAAATGTGATTATCCGATTAAACACTCGAATGGAAAGGAAAATGTGTTTAAACACAAGTACTAGGAGTATATCCTTCCCAAGGGGAAGCGGAGCAGGATATACATGATATGACAGCAAGTTCAAAAGCATTTAGATAAAGGGGCGAGGGAAGACTCATGATATTACGCATACAACGGTGTTTGGATAATAGATCAAGAAACATTCGACAATGTGCTTCCAATGTTCTTAATGATGTTCAGAGTAACGCAATCATACTTTTGGATAGCATTGACATGGTCATCAGGTAAAGGCTGAACCTTGGGAACACAAAGGACCCGTCGGGAATTACTTGAACACCTCAAGCAATTTTATCAAGGAATATGAGGATGTGGCCGATGGTTTCAGCAAAAATCCATCGACATGTCAAAAAGGATGTATTTCCAAAATTTATATGAACAAATTCGTGTTGGGGGAGGCAAGAATGTTGTCAATGATAACACAATTCATCGAGGGGCAAGGATGGTATTTCTCATCATGAATTCAATTGATAACCTGAAAGAGCATCATAATGTTGATGATGATCACGACACATTTGTTGAGAGATTTCATGAAGATGTAATCGATTGGCGATGACATCAAGTCAAAGGAATGATGAAATGAAAGGTTATTGGAACCACGGGTACGACACAAACTCGAAATCAAGCTTGGTGTTCAAGGTGAAATGATATGATGAGGAAGATCAACGTAAGCTTAGCTCATCATCGAAAATTGTGCTCCAGGAAGAAGGACGAGGTAGCACAGTTAAAATTTAGCACGATAATGAAATAGTTGATCATGCTAGGAATGACTTGAAGAATTATTAAACTCGTAAGCAACGAAAAATAGCTTAAAGTATTTGAATCGGAGTGCGGAATCGATTCACTTATCGGTGTTCTCGAGTGACTAATAACTCGGAACCCGGGGCAATCTAAAATCGCTGAGGAGCAATACCAGATGAAGACTCATAGGAAGCAACACAATTGTTTGATATTCTTGAGATACCAGAGGGTAATACTCGAAGGTAGAGTAGAATAGATGCTTAACAGGTGAATGATCTGCAAAAGACAAGTACTTTAACTTGTTCGAGAAATGGGATCAAAGAAGAACAATATGGCAAGAACCATGATTGCAAAAGAACAAATCCCAGAGACCGGATGATATTATATCAAGGAAGTTATTATTACAAGAAGCTTACATGATAGGATCTACATCGTTTCCATGGGCATGAACATAAAGTTCAAGGTCGACTCCCACTTCTCCAATGCACAACCTTCCATTCACTCCTCGTTTTCAAAGAAATTGTAGTGCTGAAGATTTATCTAGTGAAGCACCAGAAGAGTATGACTCGCATAACTTTCAAGTCCACACGAATTAGGAAAGGCATAGGTTCAACCCATCGGGACATTTTTACGAAGCTATACAACACAATAACAGGAGAGACGGTTACATGCTCGAAAGCAAAGGGCTGGCGATACCGGAGTAGATGATACAACTCGCCAGAGGCATTTTGTCTCATGGGAAAGTCGTCAATGATTTAAAATATGAAGGAGCTGTCGGATAGTAATCCACCAAAAGATCACGTGGTCCGCAAAGGATCTGATGTGAATATCGGTACTCAACCAGAAGAAGGGATGCAGAGGAATCGGTTTATGGAAACATCGGAATAAGCCGAAGCTTGAATACAAAGGGTTTACGATTTTTAAAACAGAAGATCAGAAGCAGAGGCTCTGATCAAAAGATAATTGAGTAAGTTGAATAGACTTAGAGGTGCACCCGATCAAATCTTGATTGGGAAAGAACCAGCTCATATCTGGAAGGATGTCTGAGCTGGAAAGAGAATTTTGAAGGGTTAATTTATGATTGCGAGTATTCGCTCACACGTTAAATCCATAGGAACAGAATGACAATCACAAAGAATTTTAAAGAATATTGCTAGACATATGGAATTAACCCTAATGCAAGCAGGCAAGGAGAATCAAGAGTAATATGCTGTAGAGGATTTTTGGAAGATCAGATAGTATTTCCAAGTATTTAGGAAAGCATATGAACAACTGGGGATGAACGAACCCCGGTTAAGTGAATTATCCGTAGTGCAAATGAAGCTGCAAGGGAGAAGGCACAAAGGACTCCCGGTACAACGGAGAGTACTAGGGGTATCTCGTAACAACAGGAGCAACTGGGGATGAAGGTACAAGTGGCAAGGATGTTATTCACGGGGACAACCGGCGGTCAGAAACTGCAAGGCAGTGGATACAGGGTCTCGGGATGCATCGAGAAGTAACTTCAGAATCTTCTGGCCAAGCAAGCAATCATTAGAAATGTCAGGGCTCTCCGGGAGGGAGTGGGTACGAGAACCTAATGTCAGAGTTAGTAAAATGTTTAACCCGAATAGACGAGAGATAAGAGTCCCAGAGTATAGACGAGGAATAAAAGATCCTAATACCACCCAATGGCGACGTGGGCCCATAACCCACAGGTCCCAGGATCGAAACCTGGCTCTGATACCAACTTGTGACGCCCTCGATTCAATCTTACACTAATCATACACGCAAATGTGTACGATCAAGATCAGAGACTCACGGGAAGATATCACAACACAACTCTAGACACAAATTAAAATAATACAAGCTTTATATTACAAGCCAGGGGCCTCGAAGGCTCGAATACACAATCTTGAATACACAAGAGTCGGCGGAAGCAACAACATCTGAGTGCAGACATGAGTTAGACAAGTTTGTCTTAAGAAGGCTAGCACAAAAGCAACATCGATTGAAAAGGCAAGGCCTCCTGCCTGGGAGCCTCCTAACTACTCCTGGTCATCGGCGGTCTCCACGTAGTAGTAGATATCGGCGGTGGCATCTGACTTCTGGGCTCCAACATCTGATTGCATCAACCGGAAAGAAGAAGAAATGGGGAAAAGCGGGAGCAAAGCAACCGTGAGTACTCATCCAAAGTACTCGCAAGCAAGGATCTACACTACATATGCAACATTATCAAAGGAAGGCTGTATATGTGGACTGGGCTGCAGAAATACCAGAATAGAGAGAAGGCCAAGTCCTATCGAAGACTAGCATCTTCTGGAAACCACCATCTTGCAGCTAACAGGAGGGAGTAGAGTAGCACAAGTAAGGTAGAAGTAGTGTTATCAACCTCGGCCGAAGATCCTTTTTCGACTGCCTGCGAGAAAGAAATCCCAGAGCCATACTATCCAGTTATCATCACAATCCATTACTCATCACAAGTATCCAGTTCTAGTTGTATCGATCGAGATACAACTCCAAGTGCCCGTTACCGTAGGACAGGCTATCGATAGATGTTTTCTTCCCTACAGGGGTGCACCAACTTACCCACCACGCTCGATTAACTCCGGCCGGACACACTTTCCTGGGTCATGCCCGGCCTCGGCCAAACAGTACGCCGCAACCCGACCTAGGCTTGATAGAGAGGCCAGCACGTCGGACTAAACCTATGCCCCCAGGGGTCATGGGCCATCTCCCCGGAAACTCCTGCACGTTGCGTACGCGGCCGGTGAGCAGACCTAGCTACCTCCTTCAACAAGGTAGGTGCTTACCAGTCCAACCCGGCGCGCGCCACTCAGTCGTTGACGTCTATTAAGCTTCGGGTGATGCATACGACGCAGAACGGCCATACTATGCCCACGTGATGGTTAGTGCTATCAGGCCAGAGGCCCCTCGGATCAAATATCCAAATCGTAGTGGATTAGGAACGCGCGGTAACAAGCAGAGACTCACGAAAGATGTGACCCCGTTGCCCCGTCTTGAGGACTTGCGACAAGGGCTAAGAATGCCCGGCCACGCCTCGTAATTATCTCACGGGCACCTTCCAGGTCAACCCGACTCCTCATCACTCGCAATTATGCTCGCGCGGGCACCCCTCAGGGTCGACCCGTCTTTAGTAACATGGTTCAGTGTAAAGTCATAGTAATCATAGTAACTGTGTGTCTAAACATCAAGGGGAAAACCCGAGGAATCACCCCTGGTGAATTCCACTCAATGTAATCATCAAGGTGAACGTAAGAGGAATCATCCCCGAGGTTCACACTTGAGGGGTTGCACGACAGAGTCATATCGGAAGTGGTTAAGGCGGAATCACCCTCGATGACCACGACCGAATAGCTACACTACAGGGTTAACATCAGAAGTGTTGTAGAGGTCTCACCCTCGGCACTCGAGAGTAACCCAACAGTGTCGAGCAACTAAGGGGAAATTGGTGTGCGGTTCCGGGGCCTGGTCTTCAATCCCGTTGATCGGGTCTTCAATCATGAAGCAATGGCAAGAAGGACAAGGTGGGGGTCACTGATGGATCACTAACCAACCTATACTAAGCAGTTTAGGATAAGCAGGTAAGGTACAACAGTAGATACAAAAGCAGGCTATGCATCAGAATAGGAGCATACAATAACAGTAGCAAAATCTAATGCAAGCATGAGAGAAAGGAATGGGCGATATCGGGATGATCAAAGGGGGTGCTTGCCTGGTTGCTCTGGCAAGGAGGGGTCGTCGATGACGTAGTCGATCATAGGGGCAGCATCGGTCTCGGGGTCTACTGGAGAGAAGAGGGGGGAGAAACAGTAAATATAAAGCAAACATAACATAACAGGACAACATGCAGAGCTAGACGTGTTCTAACGCGGTGCTACACGATACCGGCGAGGGGGGAAGTCAACCGGGAATGTTTTCCCGGTTCCGGACCTGTGTCCAACACATGACCGGAGGGGGAAAGTTCCATGTTCAGCATGCTAGGGGCATGTGACAGATTAACAGACAGCATGACGTCACTACTGCGTCAGCAAGTCAAACCGCCTGGCCCAGGTCAAACCTGACCTGCGGGACCCACCTGTCATAGACAGTGGGTTAAACAGAGTTAGTTTTAAATCTATACAGAGTTAATTAATTAGTGGGCCCGACCTGTTAGTGGGTATTTAGCTAATCTAACTAAGTTTTAATTAAAAGCCTTTTAGTTAAATTAGTCAAGCGAACGGGCCCACATGTTAGTGGCCCACGGGTGCCCAGTCTGCAGTTGACTGGGTCAACGCAGTCATCTGGGGCCCGTGGGGCCCGCGGTTAGTGGATGTGAGGTGGGGCCCGAAGGGCCACATCGGCTGGCGGCGCCGGAGACGCGTCGGCGACCATTTCCGCGGCGGAGCTTGCCGGATTTCGCCAGAAATCACGCACATGGGGTCTTTTGGCGCGGGACTTGGCGCATTCGATCGGGAAAAGGATGCCGCATCGATCTACGGCACACACGCGGTCTAAAATGGATGGAGTCGACGGCGGCGTCGACCACGGCGGCGCTGGAATTTGGCCGAGGTGCGGCAAGCAGCCAGAGGGCACGTGGGGACGAGCTAGAGGCTCGGGTGGCACTAGGGCGGTGCCCGGAGCACGTTGTCGTGATCGGATGAGCATGACGACGTCCATAGCGACGGCGGTGTGCTATGCGGCGGAGCTGAGCTCGGCCATGGCGGACGCGGTGGCTACGGGTGCGCACGAGTCCAGGGGAGCGAGGGAAGGGGAAGAGGGGCTCACCGCGCGGCGCAAGAAAGGCCCGTGGTAGTTTAGGAGCAGCAGGAGTCTACGGTGTTCGTCGGGGAAGAAGGGGATCGCCGGCGACCCGAGGAAGACGACGACATGGTCGGCGACGCAGAGCTCCTCGGCTCCTTCCAGCGGCTCCAAAAGACGCGGCAATCCACGGCGATACCGAGGAGCACGGCCAGGCCGCGTCGAAGGCACGGTGGCCGCGGAGATGACGAAGACGCGGCGGCGATGGCGCTCGGAGCAGAGGGAGAGAGCTCGAGAGGGGATCTAGTGGGGTGAGGCAGAGGCAGAGAGGAGTGGGAGTGGCGGTAGGTGAGGAGAGGGGTACTCGAGGCGTCGGGTCGTGGAGGCCTTATCCTCCCTGCGGCGCCTGTAGCAGCGTGGCCGGCGAGGTGGGTTCGGCGGCGATGGGCGCGCTGTAGCGACTCGGGTCGTGGAACAGTGCGAGGGGGGAGACGACCGGGGAGGGGGAGTGGGCTGGCCAGCTGGAGTGGGCCGGCCCAGGTGGGTGTAGTCCAGGAAGGAGGGGGTTGCTCTCTCACTCTCCCTTTTCCTTTTCTTTTAGTTTTTCCTTTCTATTTATTTTCAGCAGCTTTTGCATTTTCCTTTTAGCCAATAATGACTTTGCAAAATTATGCCACTGGCCAAAACAATTTCAAAGAATTAAAGTGCACTGCCACAAAAAGGATGGGAGGCTTTTGGAATAGTTGCCAATTTTATAAACTAAAAGGGCATTTAATTTATTGCTTAGGTCATTGTTTTAAGTAGTTTAGGCCACTCAAACCCCTTGCAAAAATGTTGGTTCACCATCAATATTAGTTGTGGAATATTTGGCACATGATGAACATTTCTGTTTTCATGTTTGAAAAATTTGAATTTCCCTCATAATTTGAATTTGAATTTGACTTTGATTTTTCATCAAGTGATAATTAGCTCAGTAAGCATGGTGACCTGGCACCATTAACATGGGATTACTGTAGCATGACACTGAGGGTGTTACACTAGTGCTGGGGAAGAGCTAGAACATAAAGACCATGCACGAAGATCCAAGAAAACACGAGGACATGTTGGAGATCCAATGTAGTTAGGCCTTGTGGTAGTAGATCTGACATTAAGGTTGGAAGTTGACTAGGTTTAGAGATTACAGTCCTTTTGGGACAAAACTCAGTCCGAGGAGAGTTTTTTTAGAAATACCAGTGCAAGGAGAGTGTTTTTAAGAGGCAGAGGCACTTGTGAATTTGGTTGTGTGGGGGCCTTCATTGGTATAGGGGCCTAGGGCCATGCCTATAAGTGCCAGCAAAGTAGGGAAGTAAGAGAAAAGGGAGGTCCATTTCAATTTATATATGATCTAATGGTCGATTCGTTTTATAGGATGAGAAACAGTGATACACGTTGTCGGATCTAAATCTGACAGATATTGGGTAGGGGGTTCCGAGCTGGTGATCTCGGCTAGATGGTAACAGGAAGTAGATGAACACGGTGTTTACCCGGGTTCGGGCCGTTTCGAAGAGGTAAAACCCTGCGTCCTGCTTGTATTGTATTGATTGTAGATGGGGTACAAAGTACATGATGATCTACCTCGAGATCGTATGAATGATTTAATCTGCCTCCACGGGCTAAATCCCTCGGCTTATATAGGGGCCGGGGGATACCTGGGGTTACATATGGTTGGTTGCATCTAGAGATAAACATGTCGAATTTTTAAATACGCCTTGATGTGTATGCCAAGTATTCGGAGAATACCATCCTTAGTACGCCGAGGGCCATGGCATACATGGCCTATTGTTTGGTCGTCGGTGGTCCTCGGCCTAGCACATGAATGGTAGACTGACATGGTGAGTACCCCCTAATTCAGGACACAGTCAGTAGCCCCTGAACTCGTCTTCAAGCCGAGGGCCTTGAATTACTCCTCGTGACAGCTTCATCTTCTGGTCTTCGACTTCGTAGGAGAGTCCGATCTTTTGAATTGGCTTCATTTCTGAGGACAAGTCGTTTATGAATTATGTTTATCTTCGGCATTCTCTCCTTTGTTGCAGCCATGCATAAACCCGGGCAATGATGCCCACTAGGTAATTAGGGTGTCTTTGAACAAGGCAGCCTTTGAAAATAGTTATTCTTATTGGATCTGGAGACCCCTTTAGCTTAACGGCGAAGGTTGGATATGTGAGAGTAGTGGGCCGATTGGGTCATGCTCTCACGGCTTTAGCCCGAAAACTGAACAACAACCACTTAGTGTGGAACCGAGAGGTCCCATCAACGGTCATTATGTCGAATTTATCGTGTAAAAGTTTATTTCAAAAAAGTGAAACATATTTCACATATTTCATTATCTTGAAATATTTTGAATAAAATGATTTCGACCAGTTTCACAATTTGACATTTTAGTTTTGTATTTTTTCCAATTTCAGACGCTACATTTCACTTTGCACTAGCTTATTTCAAAAAAATCACATATATTTCAATTGCATACCTTTGAAATGACATATTTCACTCTTTTGTAATAAATTGTTACACATTTGAAAATAATCAGTTTCACATGTTGACATTACATTTCACTTTTCACTGGCTTGTTTCACGAAAATCACATCTATTTCAATTGCACATTTTTATAAAAACATTTTCACTCTTTTGAAATAAACAGTTTAACATTAAAAAAAATCAGTTTCACATGTTGACATTACATTTCACTTTCTGCTGACTTGTTTCACAAAAATCACATCTATTTCAATTACAAATTTTTGTAATAAGATATTTTGCTCTTTTGAAATAAACTGTTACACATTACCAAATAATCAGTTTCAGATGTTGACATTACATTTCATTTTTCACTCACTAGTTTCACAAAAAAACACATCTATCTCAATTGCACATTTAAAAAAAAATATTTCACTCTTTTGAAATAAACTGTTACACATTTTGAAAAAAAATCAATTTCACATGTTGATATTACATTTCACTTCCACCGACTTTTCAAAAAAAATAATCAAAAATGACATTTCAGAAAAACATATTTCACTTTTTTCAAACTAGTCAAAATGTATCCAAGATTGATCTTGTTCTAAAGGTCTTTGCGAATATATAAGAAGTTTTAAAACGAGTTTATAATTTAGAAGATATGAATGATTTAAATTGTCTATGATTAAAGAAAATCTATGAATTTGTTTGGGAGAGAGAGAAGTGATGTGGCATGCATACAACACTGACAAAAATAGTACCACGGGACCCATCAAACTCACAGACTAAAAAAATATACAGAAACTGGGCCGGACTATACATCGAGTATACAATGAGGTGGTTACTGCGGAAATTCCTATTTGCCGCTTTTGCGGCAAGTAGTCGAGGGAACGCACACAGGGCAGATCTAAGAGTGTTAGGATGGGCCGGCCCGTTCAAACATTAAAGCGAATCCGGTTTTTGGAATCTTCTACCAGCCGGTTTTTTCTGGTTTTGGGAAATTCTAGGAGGTTCCTGAACCTGTTTTTTTATTTCCATTTTTTTACTTTTTGTTTCTCTTCTTTTATTTTACTATCCTTTTTTCTTTTTTGTTTTAATTCTCTCTTTTCTTTTCTGTTTCTTTTCTTTTCTTTGTTTTTTTCTTTTTCATGTATCTTTCGTTTGAGAATTTCAAATGTTTATTCGAAATTTTATAACATGTTCTCATTTTCAAAATTTGCTCTGAACTTCAACAAATGTTCTCATTTTCAAATTTTGTTCCCAATTTCTAAAAATGTTCGTTTTTCAAAAAGTCTTTCACGATTTTCAAAAAAATGATATTGTTTTAAAATTTTGTTGAAAATTTTAAAAAGTATTCGTGTTTAGAAAATGTTCAGTAATTTCAAAAATATTCTCATTTTGAATTTTTTTTGTGTTCATGTTTTCGAAAAATGTTGAGGAATTTCTAAGAAAATTCTCTTTTTCACAAAATGTTCAGAATGTCATTCATAAAATGTTCATGTTTCAGAAAATGTACAAGAATTTGAAAATATGTTCTCATTTCCAATCTTTTTTTCAATTTCAGGAAGTTGTTCATTTTTCAAAAATTGTTCAGGAATTTTAGCAAATGTTTCTTTGTTGTCAAAAAAATTCTCAATGTCAGAAAATATTAAAATTTGCCAAAAACAATCACGTTTTAGAAAGCTGTTAGGTTTTGCAAGAAAAATCATGTTTTTTTTCTAAATTCTGATTAAAAAATTGTTCACATTTTTTGAAAAGAAAAACTTGGAATATCAAATAATATTTGCGGCATTTCAAATTGTTCAAAATTATCAAGAAATGTTTTAAAAATGTTTTTCCCAAAATATTAACCCTACTGTCTCTTGTTAAAGTGTTTGGCGCCTTAATGTTTGACAACAACTTTGTGTTGGAGTGGCGCTGATCGTGGTCTGCTGTTTTTTGTGAGCGAGATCGTAGGATCGAATCCTAGCGTAGGCAATTTGGTTTTTTTACGTCGCTGTGCTTTCGCTCGATGGGCTGGTCAAGTCCTGCATTGAGCTCTTGTTTTGACGCAAAATGCGTCACATAGGAGAACCCGGTCACTGGTCCACACAACGGACAAAATGCTGCCACTGCGCGTTAAGATTCGTGATCATGATCCAAGAAATTCAACCTGAAGCGAAATGAAAATCAGTCGACAATTTTTGGTAAATCTGTAGACGTAAAACCGGAGACAGTACGCTATTTCAAGATAGCCGAAAATATTAGCAATCTCTGGTTTTCAATATTTTGCCTTGCACAGATAAAATATAAAATATACAATATGTATGAAAAGAATATTCATCGTATATTGAAAAAAGTTAAATGTGTATAAAAGATGTCGATCATGTAATTTAAAAGTATTAAATGTGTATAAATAAATGTTGAGCATGTGTTTAACATTTCTTAATGGAAATAATTATTTTTACACAAAACATACGTTATTCATATACATCAGAAATATTTTTATGTACATGTTTCACATTTTCTAAATACATAATTAACTTTTTTGAAAATATATGTTTTTGTGAGTAATTTTATTTACTTTACGTTGTATATCTTTTGTATAGATCAATAATATTTTCTTATACAATTATTGACATTTTGAAAATACGTGAGCAACATTTTTTCATATAAACAAAAGAAAGACAAAGAAAACCAATGAATACTAAAAAAGAAACAAAGAAATTCAAAAGAAAAACGAAACAAAACCACTGCAAAAAGAATGGAAAATAGCAAAAATTGAGACAGAAACAAAGAAAACCAATGAAAAAAAGATACAAAATGAAACCCGAAGAAGAAGAAGAACAAAGAAAGAAAAGAAAAAAACTGAAGAAAAATGAAGAAACCCGCTGAAGAAACAAGAAAAAACAACGTATAACAATGATAGAACGAAAAATCACAGAAAACCAATTAAGAAACAAAGAAAACTAAAGTACAACGTAGAAAAATAGAAAAAACACTGAAGAAAACCAGTGAAGAAACAAAGAAAATGGAAGTATAACGAAGAAAAAGGACAGACCAAACAAACCAGATGAAAAAATAGGAAAAAAATGTAGTTAATGAGCGAACTAATCAAGCGATCAACTCATGAAAAATGGTTACTGAAGTGCGCAGGAAAAGCTTTAGGCGAGAGAAGCTTCTATCTCGCATGAAGCGAGATATAGCTGCTGCCTGTGAGAGCCGGCGGTGCAACCTAGTTTCGGGAAACTTAGAGAAACTCTAGCAGATCCTGTAATACCTCGCCGACCCTTATAACTTCCGGTGATTTAAAGGATTTGCTCTTTTTTCCGCCCGAGCAGATCCTGTAAAAAAGGCGCGACCCATATTTTTTTATAGGTGGGCCATATTTTCTCCCCACTGCCATTATATTTACCGGATATAACTTGACTTAGGCAAGGTTCACATCCGACATTTCCTCCACTAGCCTCAGCCACAACCGCACCTACTTGGGCAACAAATCCTCCCTAGTCGAGTGCCCGATTCTCCCGCGCCCACACACTTTTCTATCCATGGCTGGCAGAGGTCGCGGGCGTGGGGCCGCGGCGGCTCACCGCCGCATAAGCGCCCCCGGCATGACACCGAGGCCGGTAGCTCCAGCCGCCCTCCGGTCGAGCCGTTGTGCTTATAGCAGGCCAATGAGTGTGGTGCCCTCTCCCTCAGCAGTGGCCGGAAGCCCAAAAAGCATGGAGGAGCTTCCACGAGGTCGGTGACACACTTTGGCCCACCACCAAGTTTCTCCTCGAGGCGGAGTTCGAGCATCCGGTGCCAGGATTTTTCAATCCAACTGCCAGTCAGCCGGGAAGTCAATGGGCGCCTCCTTAAGCGGCCGGCGTCGGACATGGCCTGAGCGGTACGTGCAGACTACGTGATGGTGTTTCGAGGTCGCAGGGACGGTGGAGCAGGGCTATGAGGTTTGGTGCAACTCATGACATATTCATCGGGTGCATATGCACGTACATATATAGGTACAATGGGTGGCCAGGTTCTCAACTATACGTGTAAGGAGGAGGGCTTGTTGTACAAATAATAGACATGCAATATACAGCTCAACAAGGAGCACCGTCGAGGATGAGCAGGGTCCATGCAGGGATATTATTTTTCCCTCAAGCGATTTCTGGACATTCAGTCAGGACGGTTGGGTGCGTGGTACATTCTTCACAGACAAAATTACGAGCGTATCAATAACCAAGCAAACGTTTTCTCCTTGCAACACTATCAAAAATTCAAAATACACAACAAGACTGAAGGTGCATCACAGCAAAGCAACACTTCAGTAGTTCAATAATTCCCCGGAGGCCTTTTAAACTTCAAAGCCTTTATGCTTTTGGAAGCAGCAAATGTAGGGACGCTAATTACCGTCATTAGCAGACTCAATGAGTATCAGGTCGAGGCACACAACACATCATCGTTGCACGTGATAACAAACCAAAGCATCTACTAAGAAATACACGTGATAACAAACCATCTTAGTTTCATGCACTATCTACACAGAAGAATGATAGCCCGAGTCACTGCGGGCGCATGGCATCCATCCTGTTGTTGGCACTGTGATGAGGAGAGTTATAGTCCATACCTTGTCCGGGACAGCCTGGCCTCACCTTTGGTGCTTGCGGTGCCCAAATGAGAAGACTTGATCTTTGATGTTCTTCGTGCCCAAAGTGTGCTTCTTGCCCAAAGTGAGCTTCTTTTCTTCACTCTCCACGCCGGCCCCCCTGAAGAGGTCCTTCAAAGGGAAGCTAACCCTTCCTGAATTTCCAGGCCCCTGTCTTGTTGCACTTCCAGAGCCTTGTCCTTAACAGGGTTACATGTCGCAGTCATCTCCTCTGGATTCTCATCATGGTCGCCCAGATGTTCCATGCTGTTCATCTTATCTTCACATGACATATCATGTTCACCAATGAGTGCCCTGAGGCCAAAAATATATTCAGGAAAGATCAACGTTACTTAGCTATGAGTTACCAACAAGATATATTCATGTGAGTTGCAGATGTTGTTGATGCATATAAATAGAGTCCTGTTCACCCATTAAGAGAATTTGGTCTTTCAAATTCCAGATCTAGGAAAAGAACTTTAATTTCCTGAAGTATTTTATACATTGATTTGGCTGTTAATAGCCCATCAAAACATTAGACAGGTTACTTACTCCAAAACTTGCTTAACAAACCGTGAAACAGGGCCAATTCCTTTCCAATGGCATTTCTTTTAGAATAGAAAAAAATGCAATGCCTTTACTACATGCATTTTAGCAAACAAGAAAAGAGGCTACAGTGGCATTTTACTATCCTACACTCTGGACATTACCAAAGACTGCTGAAATTTTCTGAAAAATATGACACTATAAATTGTTTACAGGAGATCTCAACTCAGCAAAAAAACAAAAAAAACAGATTAATCGAAATGCAATATATGCATTCAAATTGCAGATCATATAGACGTTCATGCCCCAGCTAGTCGATTGAATGTCACCGAGATTGAACGTTTAACCAAGCATATCGAGCTAGCTAGTTTGCTTAAAAAAAATTCATACCTGTATGAAGCAGCATTCAGCAAATAGTGTACATAAACACTGAGGTTGTAACTAAGGATCGCGACCAATGTCATCATCATCAACCACTGGAACAAGATTGACAGAATACGGCATACAACGCTGATCACCGGAGAAATCATCAGGCATGGGAGAAGAGAGGCAAGTAGAGACACCATTGGCTCTTTCATCAGCACTTTACGCATGGGCACATCTGCAACATATAATAACCAAACGGCAACATGTATCCAACCGACGTATGAAAGGAGAAAGGCAATGTCAAACTCATCGGCGATGTCGTTTGTAAAAATGATGGCCGTCATGGAAGCGGTCCAGATCACCGTCACGATGAACGCCGCGACAGGAATCATGTTAGCGATCCTGTACGCCCTGTCCTTGTCGTGGTGGCACGGCTGGGGCAGCTCGCCGTCGATGATAGCCCGCTCGGTGCCCATGCGCAGGCGGTGTGAGGCCAGAGAGTAACCAAGATAGGCGGCGGCCCATGCCGTGGTGAAGTGTAGGATGACAATGGCAGCGCGCGGACCAATCTGACCAGCACTGAAGTAGGAGAGGAGAAGGCCATAGGAGATGCGCCTAAAGTCGGTGTAAAATGAGCAGCTCCGGCAGATGCAGAGCTGGAGGAGGAAGACGTAGTAGCATAGAGCGGTTGCCAGGATGCCAACCTGGGACATCTGATGCCCGTGGAAAATCACCAAGAGCACAACGGGAACGGCCAAGGACAGCACGGCCACGGAAGATAGGAACAGCAAAGCTCCCACCACCTGTGCACGGCGGGCCGGCTCCAGCTTCACAAAGCGCCGTCGCCAGGACGTCTTCTCAAGCTCATCTTCAACGACCACGGGTTCGACTCCGATCGAGCGGATGTCGGCGAGATCGTCGGGACCAACGCTGGGCCGGAAATTCGTGCTGGAAGAGGAAGACATAGTACCAGTTCTATTTTGCTTGATCGGGCTGGCAAATATGTGTGGTATATATACACAGCCACCGCAAATTCCAATCTACACCTGCTCGAACTCCAATGTCCAATACGAATTCTGCACGGCCACCAAATCCTAGACTAGGCCACATGTACACGTACTATGGAAATCCCCACCGTTTGTCTCTTTCCTTATTATTACGTCTCGGGTTACCACGAATCCCGATTGACTGATCATCACGAGTCAGGCCTCCTTTCCCTGCCCACAAAACCTGAAACGGTGCTGCACAAAAAAAGGAAAAAAATAGAACCGAATCACACAGTAGCTTGGAAGAATCTAAGCCAAATCAGTATTTTCCTTTATCTAAAAAAAACAATACTGTATATTTCCTTCTCTTTTTTTGAGCGTAAATATTTCCTTCTCTGCTTGGCCACTGATGCTTCGGGGGAGTGTACCGAGGGAGTGTACCCTTGGGCGGTGCTTGAGCCGGTGCTTCGGCCGGTAGTACCACCCGCACATGGAGAGGTACAACCTCTTTGGCCCGCGGTACAGCCATCGTAACAGTGACTATGTTGACCACTCCGCAAGGGAGTGGTCCGACCGCAATGATGCAAACTTTCTACATGGATTATAAATGAGGTTCTCTTCTTAAAATGGAAGACTATATAGTGGGCGAAATATGTATTTATGTCTGTATTTGATTTTAACCTACCTTCCGATGCGGACTCTCTCTTAATAGTACGGATTCTTTACGACCAAAGAAACAAAAGTGTTGGAAAATGCCGTCTTCGCTCTTTTTCATCCAGAGGGGCGCCTAACCATTTTGTGCTATATAGTTATGATTGTGTAGCTCAAGCACATGGTTACTTTGCGAATTGCATTGTCACCAACACTAAAACACTTAAGACAGAAAATGCCCTTTCATTCGCTCAACTTGGTTATGAAAGAACAATTTTATGGAAACCTCTGATTTAGCCAACACGTCTGGAGTGGAAGCTAGGAGGAGGACGGGGCTTTATGCTCCCCAAATGAGAGGAGAATAGGAACATGATCGATGCCAACGTGCGTAGCCACATGAAGAGAGGCAAGGCGGAAGTGAAGCCCTCAATCAGTGGAAACGAGAGCACAATCCAGGATGCTCCTAACTGGATTCACATGTTTATTTGTCCAGATGAATCGAGCCCCCACCCTATCCAATTCCCACTGGCCCATTCTCGCAATACAATCACTAATTTTGCATGGGGATGCAGTTAGAGCAAAACTTTGAAATCTGCACTATTCATGTAAAATTTAGGAAGAAATCACTCATGTTAGAGGGCCGTGGGCCGTGCTGGTCGCCATGTCTCCGACACTGGCCCAGCGGCACACTTGATGCAGGAGAGGGATGGCTGATGGGCGGCTAGAGCTGTAGGAAGGCCGGCAGCGGGGGTCGCTTTAGGGGAGGCCTTCCATGGCGTCCCACCGGCCGGCGGCGGAAGGCAACGCGGCAACATTGTTGGGGGGGGGGGGGGGATTTCCTGTTCGACTGGTTAGTGTTTTGCGCGACCATGTTTTTAGTTTTAGATTTTGTGCTAGAGAAGACTTATATTTTTGTCTTGGCTAGCAAATTTAGTTCCCATGCAGTTGCAGGTCTGTGAATGGAGCTGTTTTTTGACAAAGATTTTTTTTTTCAATATTTCATCTTTTAGGTACTGAGCTCATTTCTAGGTCTGTTGTTAGAGATCCTCTTACATACTCCATCTCTTCTGTTTTATTCGCATTAGTATTCACACACTAGGCGTGTTTCCTATGGTACTCTTAGCATTTTTGTTTTGGTTTATGAGGCCTACGCGTACAAATCACAAAATAATACAAAGTTCTTGATCCATACAAACACACCCTAACACATGCATATTTAACTAGAATAACAAAGAGCAACTTAAAACAACCAGTAAAACATGAAGATCTCCGGAGCTCTGTGTCATCATCCATAAACCTTGCGAGAAGACCCCTGCAACACAAGCATCTGCAACCAAATCTAAGCAGGTTATCATCTTCAAGCATGGTATAATCGCCATCATGCTGCCCCCCTTTTCTTCGATTCCGCGCCAAAAAGACAAGAACACACATACGCATCTGACACACCTGCACCAGCCTTTGCCATCTGTGGCTTTGCGTACCGATGTATGTGCCCCTTTTAGACGGAAGAGTACTATGATCCGGTTCCGGCGCCGCGGTCGGGCCAACTGCCTGGACAAAGTAGGATATCCCTCTAGCAACAACACAAAGGAGGAGGAAGAAACGCAGCATAAAACCATGCCAACGATGAGGAAGAAGAATCTCTATCTCCATAGAACCACCACCCATCCGAGGACCTTTGCCGAGTGTTTTTCCAATACACTGGATTTAAAGGGGTTTGCCGAGTAATCGACATAAAACATTCCAGACTCGCCGATTTTGGTAGCGATAGTGGCGTCTAGGCAGAGCGCCCGCCTCTGCCGGTCCCGGACCCTTCCGGATGGGCGAGTCCCGACGGTCGCTGAGATGGCGGCCATGCGCGCGGCGGCACGCGACCTCTCTCCAGGTACGACACCTCCCCATCCCTCTGGTGCCTCTTATTCCGGTTCTCGATTTGTCGTGCTTGACTCAGTGCCGATGGCACACCTTGGCGACGTTGCTTCGGATTGTGATATTGTGTTTCGGGGTGAAAAGGGTCCCCGACTCGAGCAGATCTCGGCCATCCGTGCCAAAGAGCGGCTCGATGGGGCCCTTGCTGAGGCCCGGGCCCGTGCTGAACAACGGGTTGCGGATGCCTCGGCCCCGTCTGGCTCCGGGCATAGAGAGCCTGGAGCTGGATCAGGCCCGAGCCGGCCTCCCTCCCGGCCTGACGCTGCGAGGGACCCTCCAGTAGGGAGGGCCTTGCGGGGACGACCTCCTACGCGACTCCATCCCTCTGAACAGGCGATGGAGGTTCACGGTGTTTCTGCAGACATGGCAGGTCAGACCCCCGCTAAGAAGGGGCGTCGTGGCCGTCCGTTGAAGCAATTGCCAAACCCCGCCCTAGGCGGGAGGGCTAGTTCGGCCCCACCTGAGGGGCCTAGTGATCCCGGCAAGGTTCCTATATGAAGCTCCTATGCTGGAATATTAGGGGCTTCGGCAACCTAGGCCGCCGACGCCAGCTGATTGACTACATCCGACAGGAAGACATCGATATTGTTGGCCTTCAAGAGACGGTTCGTCAGGACTTCTCCATTCAGGAGCTTCAGGGGCTCTCTCGACACCCTTTTGCCTGGCAATGGCTCCCGGCTTCTGGGCAGTCTGGAGGCATTCTCCTGGGGGTCAGGGAGGACTTCTTCTCGGTGGAGGATATGGACCGCGGGGAGTTCTTCCTGAGTATGGCCATCACCGACCGACGTGTGAACCTCAGCTGGGAGGTGATCATTGTCTATGGCCCGGTTGATCACGGGCGGTCGGTGGGTTTCCTGGCCGAGCTGCAGGATAAGGTTGAACGGTGCACGACCCCAGTGGTGGTGGCGGGCGACTTCAACCTTATCAGAACGGAGGCTGACAAAAGCTCGCCCAACATTGACCGACGGCGTATGCGCATGTTCAACGATGCCATAGCTGCGATGGCCCTCCGTGAGATAGCCCGCGTAGGGGCTAGGTTCACATGGACCAATAAACAGGTGGACCCTATACGGAGCGTGCTGGATCGGGTCCTTGTGTCCGTGCAGTGGGAGGTTATGTTCCCACTGTGCTCCTTACGGGCGGTCACTAGGATTGGCTCCGACCACGTCCCCTGCTGTTTGCGTCAGGGGAAGGGTCCCCACCGAGATCTAGACGCTTCTATTTCGAACCATCGTGGCTCCTGCAGCCGGGGTTCGTCGAGATGGTTCAGGACCGTTGGGTGCAGGCTACTCTAACCCCGCCTCGGTCCTTCTGTGCCACAGACGTTTGGCATCACTGCTCCAAAGTCATCCGCCAGTTTATGCGGGGTTGGGGCGCCAACCTGGGTGCTGCCCTGAGATCCCGCAAAGGGGCGCTCCTTGACTAGATTAAGGCCTTGGACGAGACTGCTGATTCAATCAGTCTGTCGGCAGACGAATGGTTGCAGCGATACGCCCTTGAAGCCTCCCTTATGGAGATTTTCAAGGGGGAGGAACTATTCTGGCAGCGACGGGGGGGGGGGGGCAGAAGTGGCTCCTTCAAGGCGATGCTAACACCGCGTATTTCCAAGCGATCGCGAATGGGCGTCGCAGGAAGTGCTCCATCCCATGCCTTTGGAAAGGGAACGCCCTTCTCGAACACCCGGATGAGATTAGGACCCACATTTACTCCTTCTATAAGGGGCTCTTCTCGGCAGAACCCCGTGGTGGGATCTCCCTGGCGGATGATTTCTGGCCCCTTGCGGGTAGGGTATCTGACATAGAGAATGCGGAACTGACTATCCCTTTCTCGCCGGAAGAGGTGGGGCGGGCGATCGCCTCGATGAAGGCTGGGTCGGCACCGGGCCCGGATGGCTTGCCGGTTGCCTTCTTCCAGAAGTTCTGGAATGTCCTAAAACCGGTGATCATGCCAATGTTCCATGAATTTTACATCGGCACATTTGACATGGCACGCATAAACTTCGGTGTTATCACCCTGATCCCCAAAGTAGTTGGGGCGACGGACATTCGCCAATTCAGGCCTATCACAGTTATCAACGTCCTGGAGCGCATCTTCTCTAAAGTATGCGCGTCTAGACTCGTGCCTATTGCTGAGAGGATGAATCACCCACTCCAGACAGCATTCCTGAAAGGGAGAAGAATCCATGACGGGATACTCTCCCTCCACGAGATTGTCCATGAGGTGCGATCGCGTGGGCTGAAGGGTGTATTTTTGAAGCTGGACTTCCAGAAAGCATATGATCGGCTTGACTGAGATTTCCTGCGCCTTGTCATGCAGCGTAGGGGCTTTGAGGACAGATGGTGCAACTGGATTATGCAGTTGGTACGGTCTAGCAAGACTGCGATAAACATTAATGGAGAGGTGGGACCTTTCTTTGCGGCATCAGCGGGGGTGAAGCAAGGGGACCCAATATCCTCCGTTCTCTTCAACCTTGTCGTGGACGCGTTGGCAGGTATCCTGGACAAGGCTAGGCATGCCGGCCACATCTCGGGGGTGGTCGGACACCTCATTCCAGGAGGGGGGGGGGTCACTCACCTTCAGTACGCTGATGACACCATGATTATGGTGGAAGGCTCTACCCTTGACATAGTTAACCTTAAGTTCCTACTCCTCTGCTTTGAGGCTATGTCGGGACTCAAGATTAACTTTGACAAGAGCGAGGTCATCGTTCTAGGTTACCCTGCTGAGGACCAACAGAGGATTGCGGATAATCTCAATTGCAGGCTAACATCCTTCCCCATTACATACTTGGGGATGCCGTTGGCAGACTCAAAGATCCTGACAAGTGCATTCGACCTGCTAGTGGGACGAGTGGCCTCTCGGGCTGAGCCCTGGCGAGGACGGTTTACCTCCAAGGGGAGTAAAGCGGTCCTGATTAGCTCGAACCTTGCGAGCCTCCCCATGTTTATGATGGGGCTGTACATTCTTCCGGAAGGCGTCCATAGTGCCTTCGATAAGGACCTCGCTAGGTTCTTTTGGCAGGCGGCCAATGGCCGCCAAAAATACCACATGGTAAATGGGCGGATATCTGCATGCCTAAGGACCGTGGTGGTCTGGGCATCATTGCCTCCCGCCGCATGAACGTGGCCCTCATGCTGAGATGGGTCTGGCGGATTCTACGCGGCGAGGGAGGGTTATGGCTGCAGCTCATTCAGGCAAAATACCTTAGGGGAGAACCGCTCTTGGCTTGCTCCCGGACAGATGGCTCACAATTCTGGCGAGCCATCCAAAGGATCAAGGAGGACATCCGCTTAGGGATTTCCTTCTCCTTAGGGAACGGGCACGGGATCCAATTCTGGCTGGATCCCTGGCTGGGCATGGAGCCATTACGCGTCGCCTTCCCTGGCCTATTCTCGATTTGTGTAGATCCGTCTGTTCTTGTGGCCACGGCCTTCCAAGATGGACAGTGGAACCTTGAGTTCCGTCGCTCGTTCGGACCGGCCGAGATTAATGACTGGACTACATTGCGGGCCGCCCTGCCACTCGTGCTCCCGGATTATCCGGACACAGTTTCATGGCGGCGCACGCCGACAGCGGAGTTCTCAGTGGGCACGGCTTACCAGGCCCTTTGCCCGCCGACAACTCACCCCTGGCTTGTCCCTCTATGGAAAGCCCCCGTCCCATTAAAGATTAAGATTTTTGTTTGGCAACTTCTACGAGATCGTCTCCCCTCGGGGACAGAGGTACTTAAGCGGCACGGACCTGGGGATGGTATTTGCCCCCTCTGTGCAGTACCGGAGACTGGGACGCATATTCTCTTCTCTTGTATGGCAGCGAGGGTATTATGGACTTTCGTCCGCGAGGCGTTGGGGCCTGACTGGGAGGCCCTAAATCTCGCGGAGTTCCTGCAGCTTCGAGCTATACAGCCTACACGACATCGCCGCCTATTTTGGCTTATTTTTGCGGCAATGTTGTGGACTCTTTGGACGACTAGGAATAAGATGGTGATTGAGAAGGTTTTCCCAAAGAAGGCTTCTGACTCCTTCTTCAAATTCCTTACTTTCTTGCAGCACTGGCACCCGCTCTCGAGGCAGCGTGATCGTGATCGCCTTGGCTTGATGATGGATGCGCTTTTGGCCTCGGCGCGTCGGCTGTCGTCCTCGTAGGGCCGCTCGGCGGTAGCCACTAGGTGGCTTTTTCTTTATATTTCTCTTATACTTTCTTGGGCTTATTTGTGCTGTGGCCCCGGCCGTTTCCTGTTGGTTGCTGTTCAAACTTGGATCGTGTGAACCGTTGTTTTATTTATAAAGCGGGGCGAAAGCCTATTTCAAGACAGTAATGTCATTGTAGGCTAGTAGCTGCGCAACTGCATAATCAGTGCGTGAAGATTAAGGTCTTGACAATTTAAAGATAAAGATGTCGATTCAATGATTGTTAAAGAATGTTTTTACTCAATGCTATTACTGACGATAATAAATCATATACAATTACAAGGAACAGTATCAGACAGACATCCTCGAATTAACTCGTACAGGTACAACTTACAAGTACAACTAAGAATCAACGAACGCTAGTTGGGGGCGTAGCACTTCTTCCTGATCTTTCCCTCGGCCCCGGTGAGCACGCCGACGTCGCCCATCTTGATCATCGACGCGCTGAAGTCCTTAAAGAACTCGCCGTCGAACTTGCCGGTGGCGATGCGCTGGACGTATTCCCTGGTGGTGTCGTCGAAGAGGAGAGCCGCGTCGGAGCCGAAGAGGCCCCTCCGCTTGGCGACGTGGCGGTAGTAGCTGGTGTCGAAGGTCTTGAAGCTCCCGGGGTCCATCTCCGACAGCATAGCGCGGTCGTCAAGGCTCTTGCACTTGAGCCTCAGCTTGTCGGCGTACTCACTGTCCAAAGACGGGTCGACGAGGCCGCAGGCACCGCTCTCGCCGGTGCTATTGTAGAGCCGGTCGGCAAAAGACGGGTAGTGCGCCGTGCCGAGTGTGTGGGCGCCGGAGAGGACGACTAGGTCCTTGAGGTTGAGGCCCTTGGAGGCGAAGATCTTGGTGAGCAGAGGGACGTCGCCGGAGGCTGGGGGCAGCTCGTCGCTGGCCTCCGTGGCACTGGACACTCTGCCGTCTCTCCTTCCCAACGCCACCGGCCAGAAGGGGCCCTTGACCGGCACGACCGCGTCGCGGGACATGAGGGTGAGCACGTCGGCGCAGGAGACGATGCCCGGACACGTGGCCTCGAGCTTGGCCTTCACCCGCTCCACGGAGCCGAACCCTCGCAGGCTCTTGTTTGGTTTGGCGTCCTTCTCCGCCACGTTACCTTCGGTGGATTCGAGCAGGACGGAGGCGTCACAACCCTGCAAGTTCGCGTTGCATGCATGTTTCTCCTGGTCGACGTAGGGCGGCAGAGCCAGCTGGGAACAGCGACGTACGGTGGCAATGGCCTGATGGCAACGGGAAATGAGGCCTGGTCGCCAACCGACGGACATCGATGCGTTCAGTCATGCATCTGCACGGACGAGAACTACTTTGCATGACGAAGTAGCGAAGGCACTAAGCAGCACGTACGCACACCTTTGTTCCGGGACTGAAAGGATGACATAGAGATTAACTACATCCAGCAGCGATGCAAACTGCAGGCATGCACGCAGCAAGCTCGAAAGAAAGGTTCCATTTAGTTCTGAAAGCCATTCTTTATCCACATTAGCTAAATGACAGTCGACTGAATTTCAAATTGGGGTTAGTCGATTTTTAAGAATTCGCCGGAGGGAACAAAGAAGAAGGAATGGACCTGCCGGAGGGCTACCCCGGTATCTATCTTAGGGTTTAGGATGGGGGCGGGTGGTGGTGCACGGAGGTGGTGGGGCTTCGCCGGAGAAAAAACTGGACCGGTTGGAGGGGGTGGGGGGGGGGGGGCAGAGGGATGGCCGGGGGCGGCTCAGGGGAGGTCGGAGAGCTCAGGCGGTCGTGGTAGCGCCAGCGGTTAAGTCGGTGGTAGCTGGCGGCAAGACGAAGAAAGGTTGGAGGAATGTGTGGGAGGTTGAAGAAAGGTGCGGGCCATTGATTTCCCATCCGACGGTTGAAAAATGTCGGTTGACCCCATACTTTTTTTTAGCTGACTGACGTATAGCCACACCCTTCTTTATCAAGACCGAAGTTCATTAGCTGCACACTTTTGTTTTTTAGAAATTAGAAATTGCTGGGGGAGGGAGTTTTCTTTGCGCGAAGCTTTATTGATCCGTTACTATGTTTACATGGACGAAAAAAGGTCACCGTGGTTTCCTAACTAGATATGGCAGCCAACCCCTAAATGTAAAGCATGCTTCCTAAAACCGTGAGTCTTGAAATTCGAGCTCCTAAACTCATGAACAGATTACTAAGAGTAAAAACACTAGAGTACTCTATGATTTCCCGAATGAATGCTCCATATCTCTCAGCGCTACATTGCTTGATGTCGTAACCACTATCTTGCAGTCAGACGCGTCATGAATCCTTTGCACCTGTAGGTCTTCTGAGAGAGCCAAAACTTTCCTAACGACAATTGCTTCAAGTGTTGTAGGATCTATGATTTCACTAGTTACAATGACCGAAGCACCCTAAAATAGGCCATCACGGCCTCGCCCAATCACAACTGCAGTTCCCAGGCCTGCATTCCTCACTACTGCTACATAAACGTTAATCTTGGTCGGGGGACAAAGCCCCATCGAACGATTTACTCGACTCAGGAGGGGGGACGAGCGAACATTTTAGTTTGCTATATGGTACACCTCCCCACGTGAACACTCTCGATACATGCCCATTTACTGGGCCTCCAGCGGCCCAGCCCGATCGTCATTCCCTTCAATTTTAACGGTAGGAGAAACATTTCCATGTTCATGATAAAAAAATCATCTGTATGTTGAGAAAAAATGTTTGGTCACGTTCAAGATTCATGTAGTTTAAAAAACATCATCTTAAAACACAAACAAAAAGTCTCCATGTTAAATTGCCTGAAAAATCCTAGGTATGCCATTGTAAAAACACACACAAAGGGTTGCCCTGGTGTATGTTAAGATATTTGCGTTGGTACTAAAAATAAATTTACCCTGGTTTGTTCAATAAATTGCAATGATGTGCATGATAAAATTGCCATGGTCCAAAGAAATAATTTACTAAAAAGGAGTTTACCGTGGTTTGATAAAAAAGAAAATGATGAGGATATACAAAAATAAGTTTGCCATGGCCCCAAAATATAATTTGCCATGGTACAATTTTTTTTGCCATGGTACCAAATTAAATTTGTCATCAGGAAAAGTAAGAAAAGAAAGTATTTGCCATGGTCCAATAGTATATTTTTCCACGTTACAAAAACTAAAATTGTCATGGCACTAAAATTAAATTTTCCATCATGAAAAGTAAGAAAAGATAATTTTTTCCATCGTCCACGAATATAATTTGACATGGTACAGCAAATAATTTTGCCATTTTCTTTTACTTTTTTACAAAATTTTAAAAAAACACAGTGTTTTGCCCAAAATTGTCATGCCCTTTACAAAAATTGCCATGTTTTATGTGAAAACATGTTCTCTTTATTTTGCCTTGTACAAGTAATAAGAAGGTAAGACAATTGCCATGTTTTCTAAAACATGAAAACATGGCAGAAACATTGTATAACAAATAAAAAAGGATATACAATGTGCATATGCATGGTTTCTTTGATTGAAAAAAAACTACAAATTTACAAGTTTTATCTCTAAGAACAATCCGAACAACGAACATTCCATCATCTAAACTAAGCTTGCATAGATCCTAACCCATTGGGCCTTATCGAGCCTCATGACTCCGGTGGGATTGATATCTTCGTATTGCATATTCTCCTTCTATCTATCTAGTTATTGCTTGATGTGTTCGTTGGTATTGAACTGTTTGAGTAGTATAGTTACTGATTCTATTGACTGAAGGATTGCTATTGCTCACATCTTCTGTGCTGGACTGGTTGGCCTCCCAAACAGATGTTGGATCTCCTGGCAAGCCATGGACTCTAGCACGAGTCTCTCTATGTCCTTTGTTCTCAGGAAGCTGAGAATCTGCATCATCACCTCCTTGTTAAATGCATATTTTTTTGAATCTCATGGCACGAGGTTTTTTCTTGGAGCCGCCTCACCGTCCATCCCGGTGACAACATATTTGTCTTGTTCAACTGGTGGTCAGGGGCCACAAACATGCCCCCCCCCCATCCTCATTGCTCGGGAAATCTAGAAGCACTACAACGCTGTCATCTTCGATGGAGTGCATCCTCCCTCAGCTAGACTCATCCATGACATGAAAGAAGAGCCGCACAGCTGGGCTCGGGCTGGTGCCAAAGGGCTAGATAGGATTTTACATCCAACCCGAGCTTTTGTTTCTGGGCTGAGCACCCCCTTCTCCCTCTGCTCAACTCGCACTCTTCCTTCTAGGGAAGAGGATCGATGTTCCTGGGGCCTTTGTGTGTACGTTGGTTGAGAGTTGCACCTTGTACTTTCTACAATCTATCAATAAAAAGATACACATACAACATATTCACGAAAAAGTGCTTGCTTTAGTCCATGCAAGACTTTATCAACTTTGTACACCCTTGACGAGACCCGAACACATGATATTCCACAAGTCACGGTAGAAGAAAACGATATCCTTATAGCACCATTCCCTGAAGAGGAGGTGAGAGCAGGGTGTTCCAAATGGAACATAACAAAGCTCTAGGTCCAGATGGTTTCCCCGCAGAATTCTATCAGAATTTCTGGGATATAATTAAGTCTGACCTTTTGGAGTTCTTCAATTGTCTTCACGCTGATATACTTGACCTATTCAGACTTAATTTTGGTGAGATTGTCTTGTTATCGAAGATTAAGGAGGCCGAACGGATCCAATAGTTCAGACCCATATGCCTCCTTAAGGCCAGTTCAAAGTTTTCACCAAAGTGGCTACAAATATGTTAAACTCGCTAACTGACCATGTTGTCCGGCCATCTCAAACGGCTTTCATGCAACGAAGAAATATACTCGATGGCGTAGTAATCCTACATGAGACCATCCATGAGATGCACCGAAAAAACATGAGTGGAGTAGTATTCAAGATCGACTTTGAAAAAGCCTATGACAAGGTCAAATGGTCTTTCCTCCAACAGGCCCTAAGGATGAAAGGTTTCTCCGGTAAATGACGCGAGTGGATCCATAATTTTGTAACTGGAGGTAGTGTGGCCATCAAAGTCAATGATGATGTAGGCCATTACTTTCAAACAAAAAAGGACTACGACAGGGTGACTCCATGTCCCCAATGTTATTTAACATTGTAGTTGGCATGTTGGCCATTTTGATTGAGCGCGCCAAGCAAGACGGCCAGATTGCAGGAGTAGTGCCACACCTTGTGGATGGTGGCCTCTCTATTCTGCAATATGCAGATGACACAATTTTCTTTATGGAACATGACCTGGACAAGGCTCGAAACCTGAAACTCTTGTTGTCAGCATTTGAGCAAATGTGGGGTCTTAAAATAAACTTCCATAAAAGCAAACTTTTCTGCTTTGGAGAAGCCACTGAGGCAGTGGCCGAGTATGCTGACCTGTTTGGTTGTGCACATGGCCAATTCCCGATTAAATATCTGGGAATACCGATTCATTATCGACGTCTCACCATTGCGGAGTGGAAGCATGTAGAGGAGTAGTTAGAGAAACGATTGAGCAGTTGGAAAGGCAAGTTGCTCTCAGTCGGAGGACGACTGGTTTTGATTAACTCTGTCCTCACAAATATGGTTCTCTATATGCTTTCTTTCTTTCAATTCTCAAATGGGGTCCTACAAAGACTCTATTTTAGATCCAGATTCTTTTGGCAAGGAGATGGTGAAAAGAAAAAATACAGACTAGCCAAATGGAGTGTGGTTTGTAGGATGGAATTCATGACCTGCAGATCAAGAAGGATGCCCTACTTAGTAAATGGTTGTTTAAACTTCTTACCGAGGATGGTGTTTGGCAAACTATGATGCGCAACAAGTATCTAGGCCAAAAGGCGGTGTCTCAGGCATATTGGACACTTGGCGACTTGCAATTTTGGGCTGGCCTAGTGGCGGCAAAGAAACATCTCTTTCGCTTTGGGTCTTTCGTGATAAGGGCCGGGTCGGAGGTTCGTTCTGGAAAGACATTTGGCTAGGCAATGCCAGTCTTCGAGAACAATATCCAGCCCTGTACAACATTGCTCGCGAAAAGAATAATACTATTGTGCAAGTGCTCAGTTCATCCCCAACAAATATTTTGTTTAGGTGGGATTTGATTGGCCCCCGACTTATGTCATGGCACAATCTTTTATCCTGTCTGGATTCGATTAATCTTAGACAAGGCCGGGGTGTGTTTCGCTGTAACCTCACTACATCAGGGCCATTCACAATAGACTCAATGTACCGTGCACTCACGCATTCTGAGGTACCAGTAAGTAATAACAAGAAAATCTGGAAGTCAAAGATTCCACTAAAAGTTAAAATCTTCATGTGGTATCTTCGTAGAGGAGTTGTTCTAATCAAAGACAACCTCACACGGCGCAACTAGCCAGGGAGTAAGAAGTGTTGTTTTTGTACTCATGAAGAGACAATCAAACACCTCTTTTTTCAATGCAAGTTTGCACATTCTATGTGGCCAGTCATCCAAATAGCGTCAAATTTTGTATCCGTCCACAACTGTCAACAGTATTTTTGGTCATTGGTTGAACGATATTCCAAATAGATTCAAAACGCTAATACGGGTGGGAGCGTATGCGTCTTACTATGGTCGCTTTGGCTATGTAGAATTGACTTGTTTTTCAATGATAAAAATGCTTCCCCTTTGCAGGTTATTTTCCGTTGTACGCACTCGCTTCGTACGTAGCATACGCTACAACGAGTGGAGTACCAACCGCTATTCAAGATGGTGTGTACGTGGTTGGAGCAGGTGGCTATGGGGGTTTTTACCCAACATGGGTGGCAGCATAATCTCCGGGTAGGTCCATCATCCCTTGCGACATAGGCATAGTGTCGGTCTATAGGACTCTACTATCACCGATTTGTCATTTTTTTCCTTTCATTTTGTCAAACTGTGTGCATCTTAGTTATGCAGAGGCACTACCGGACTCGAGGGCTATGCCTACGGCCCAGGGCCGTCGGCATAGGTCCTATTCCATCGGCATAGATCTATGCCTACGGCTGCCGTCGGTATAGCCCCGTCGGTGTAGATCACGTCAGCGTAGTTGTGTCAGACCGTCGGTGTAGTATAGCCGTCGGCATAGGAGCGTATGCTGACGACCGTGGGGCAGCCGTCGACATAGTTTAGCCGTCGGCGTTGTTTTCCGTCTGACGGCAATGGACGGTGCCGTCAAAACCGTTGGCGACTCAAGTGACGACACGTGGCAAAGGTATGCCGACGGCTTGGCCGTCGGCATAGATTTAATCTATGCCGACGGCCAAGCCGTCAGCATACTTTGCCACGTGTCGTCCCCTGTCTTGGCCTGGTGGTAGGGCTATGCCTACGGCAAAGCCGTCGGCATAGATGTAAATCTATGACGACGGCTTTGCCGTAGGCATAGCTCTGCCACGTGGCGCCTCCTAGTGGCTCCTGAGCGTATATATGCTGACTGCTTTGCCGTAGGCATAGTTTTTTTCCCTGTTTTCTCTTTTTCAATTCATTTGACAGCATTTCAAAGCAGAATAATATGAAATATGACAATTCATCATCATCATTTAAACATAGTCAAGTTCATCGTCTAAAGATCATCACCGGGGAAAGTTCATGAACATAAAAGTAGTGCAAGACATGAAACATCATAAAAGTTGAAACATGAAAGGCATGGCACAACGGCCGCATACACGGAATCATCATCGACATCAAGCACCATGGAGTCCACCTCCGCCAAAACCACCACCACTACCGAGTCCACCTCCGCCAAAACCACCACCTCCGCCAAGTCCACCTCCGCCAAAACCACCACCACCACCGAGTCCACCTCCGCCAAAACCACCACCACCAAGTCCACCTCCGCCAAAACCGCCACCGCCAAGTCCACCTCCGCCAAAACCGCCACCACGACCACCATCACTCTTCCAGATCGGAGTGACTGGGGTCGACGGAGCAGGAGTCGAGCCACCGGTCCCCTACATGTTTGAGAGAAGATTCTAATGGTAAATATGACATGATAGTGTTGAATGAACGAGAACTAGTTTGTCAGTAGTTAGGCAAATGTACTAACCGGAGTATCACCGCCTAGTGCCAGCCATTCCTTGAACGTGGGAATGTGTGGGGTGTCTCCCGCAGATGGCGGTGGGGGTCCAACTTGTGGTGGCTCCGTGCGGTTAGTCCAAGACGCCAACATAGCCTGGATGTTAGTTAAACAAGCAAACTAGAAAGTCGGAAGGAATGAAAGTGCAAATTTGAGCTTGGTTTTAAGAGGGCAAAACTAACCACCATCACTTGACGGCTGTAATCATCGTTTGCCTTCACTCGTTGCAAGTACTCGCTCACCTCAATATGCCTATGCTCGAGAAAGGCCTGATATGCCTACAAAATTGAGGTTGTTTCTAAGTGGGCAGTGCTGAAAATAAACTAAGAAAGATAGAGACAAAGAAGATAAGGGGAAGTACTTACAGCACACTGGCGGACTAAGGGAGGCTGCGAACGCCCCGTACTCTCTAACGGGCTCGGGTTGGTAGCTCAAAGCCGTGTGTACGAGATCGACGGAGTGATCAAGCCATCGAAACACGGATACCGGCCATGGGACTTACCCTGGATGGCCACCACCGCCGTGTCGTCGATCTGAGACTGGGCGACCTCAGGAACGGGAACATACGGATGCAACTTCTGATAGTTCTGAGTGTAAGACTCCAGGTGCTGCTCGGTGTTGCCGTAGTACTGGCTCTCGCCCTCCTTGCGATTACTCCGCTCGCGGGCCAGCTTCCATGACTCCATGTCTGAGAGCGGCCTCTCCAACTTGTCCTCCTGCAACGTCAAACAGAAGTTAGCCATACATAAGAACATGACGGTAAAGAAGAACAAAAATGCATCATGCATATAGATATATTTTCATGGCCTTGAAGCCCCAGTGGTTCCTGTTTCCTTGGCCGTGTGTCCCGTCTTTTCCCCGGTTAGCCCGGGCCTTGATGCTCTTGGCAGCAAACTCTGCATCGTCACCGACCCACCTATCCACCAAACTCGCCCATCCGTCATGCCTTCCATAGCACCAACGAGGAACAACCTATGCAAATTTTGGAAGCATGACATGTGAGCATGAAACATATAGTTGACTGCTTGAAACAATGAAAAGTCAGTAATAGTTACCATCATGAACTGCTCCCTGCTACGGGTAGGTTTTTGCTTCTGTGCTTGAGTTTTGGTCATCTTTTGGTGCAGGTAGTAGTGGTAGTACTGCAAGACGGCAACCCAATGCACCTTGTACTGCAACTAACGAGCTTTCTTCTTTGCAGACGCAAGTAAGACCACGTCGGCTCTGGCCTTGTGCTCGTCAAGAACTCTATAGAGTTGCTGCAATCATGCATAAACCAGAAGCAAACAAGGCATGAGTTGAGTGACTCAATGATAAACTATGAACGAAACTAAAGACAAGTGATTCAGAAGAGAACTTACCCAAAATTTGGTGATCACGGCCTTAGAGGCCGTCCCATACTCCGCATTGCTGCAAGCCTCATAGTGGGCCCAGCTTGTGGCCAAAACACGCAGCTGCAGGTCCCTGTCTGGCCGCGGGCAGAATAGGCGAGGCCAAAACTCCTTCAATAGGACAGTGATAAGGCCGTTCGGTTTACGGCCCTTTCCGTGAAGGATCCAGTTACTGCAAAAGAATCAAAGGATTGCCATGTGTACAATAAGAAAATGTTGTCATGTGTTGGAAATATGATTGAGATGCACTTACTCTATCCCCGCAGGTTCAATGAGCCACTTGTGCGCCTCGATAGAAGGTGGTGTAGGTACTCCGGCATTACCACGCAGCCACCCCTGCGGAGCACCCGGTGGCAAGTCACCCCACAACTCGGGGTCAACCTCCCCTCCACCCTCCTCGCCCTCCTCCTCACCCTCCTCGCCCTCCTCCTCGCCCTCCTCCTCACCCTCCTCCTCCTCGGCGTCCTCCTCCTCGGCCTCCTCCTCCTCGCCATTAGGAACATACTCCTCCTCCTCAGACTCAGAAGCTGCCTCAGCATAGGAGGGCATCGAAGAAGACCCTCCTATTTCGGACACGGCCCGGAGTTTTTTGGCCCGGTTGCCTCTCCCCCACCTCCTCATCCTCTAGGGGCTCTCCCCCACCCCTCCTCCTCTAGGGTCTCCTCCCCCGACCCCTCCACCTCCCTGTGAGGTGCCATCCTCGCATAGTCGGGAGGGAACCTTGTGGGCTCGTCCACTCCGAGTAAGCCCTCCTTTGAGTTTACTAAGGAAACTGGCACCGCTGGACTTGCCCATGATTAGCAAACCTGCATTGAGAAGAGATTAAACAATTAGTAAGGATATAAAAAAAAGCATACAGGAAAGACATTAATAACAGAAGAGCACATTAAGCATACTATTGTAATGATCATTAAAAGAACTTACATTTTCTAGAACCCATATGAATCATCACTATTGTAATCTATTTGTCGACCGGTCTCATCATCACTATCCCGCATATCTTCTTCGTTGTCTGACGGAGGTGGAGGCTCTTCCTCATCGTCAGTGTCAGCGTCTTCATTTAACTTTTCAAGCATAATTATGTCTCTTTGATTCACAACTGCCTCACCATCAATCCGTGCGCCGTCGTCATTTGGGTCTAGGTCAACATAACCCATGTCATCATCCTCCTTGTTTCGAACCACATCATCATGTTCCTCTTGAAAGAACACTCCCTCGTATGTCATGGGGTTTATGTTGTAGTAATCATCATCGTTCGGGTCCGGTAGCTTACCATGTGGCGACACCTTGAACACAACTTCCCAACCCTTTAGGTACTCTTTCTGGCATGGGTAAGGCAGATAATATACTTGTGTGGCCTGGGTAGCGGCGATAAAGAGATCAGCTCCGGCATAGACGGTTGATGGTTTAACTTCAACTAAACCAACAGAAGGCGTATGTCTCAGACCCTTTTTGGGGTCGAACCATCGGCATTTGAACACAGTGAGACTTAGGTGTTTACGGCCACGTTTGAATGTAAGCTCGTATATTTTTCCTACCCTTCCGTAGTAATCTACTTTATTATCTCCTTCGGTGAAGACTCCGGTATTTATGGTTTTGGGATCAGGCCGACTGTTCTGGTGCTCCTCTGTATGGAAGCGATACCCATTCACATCATACTTTTGGCATGTCATGACGGTAGGGTCAAAACCCATGGAAACCCATCTCAATTCTTCATCCATTGATTCGTTCGGATCATTTCCCTACAAGTTTAATTGAAATTATAGGGTGCATGAGTTTAATTGGAAGTGTGAAATGGGTAATAGGGAAGTGTGAAAAATTACTTTCTCCATGAACCACGCAACGAAATTTTTCCTTCCATCAGCACCCTTTCGGAGAAGAGCAAGTGCCTCCGCTTCAGTAGGAGGCAGCATTCCCGTCCACTCTTCCTCAACGAATCGACTACAATAAGAAAAGCGGTATAAGAACTAGGCAAAGTGAACATAACGAATTGACTAAAAGAATGGTGCAAAGGTATTACCTCATCCACTCATCCTCAACTTCCTTGATGTTGTGCAAGATATAGAACATGACATCCTCCCACTCATCTCGTGGCATGACATAAGATGTCGAGCATCCAGCCCTGCCACCTTGCCCGATGAATAGAGGCAACTTGGGTTTATACTTGGGTTCTTCTGTATTGTATCGAGACACCTTATTGTGCAACGTGGGAACATGGTCCGGATAGTAGGCTGTCCTGAGGTCTGCCACCTCCTCTAGGATAACTGCCTCAGCTATGGAAGCTTCAATCTTAGCTTTGTTTCCACATTTCTGTCTCAGATGCTTGTTCTGTCTCTCAGGGCCGTACTGCCAACGATTCTGCACAGGGCCCCCCAACAATACCTCGTTCGCGAGGTGCAAAATGAGATGTGTCATCGGAGTAAAGAAGCCTGGCGGGAAGATCTTCTCTAGCTTGCATATCAACTCCGGCGCCTTCTTATGCATTTCTTTTATCTTCTCAGGACATACTTCTTTAGCACAAAGCATGCGGAAGAAATGGCTTAACTTCGCAAGCACACGCCAGACACGCTCGGGAACATAGCCCCGAACCATCACCGGCATAATCCGCTCAATCCATACATGATAGTCATGACTCTTGAGCCCGGTCACTCTGCCCGTTGAAAGATTGACCCCCTTACTTATATTCGACGCATAACCATCAGTGAACTTCACGACGTGTTTCAGCCACTTGAATGCCTCCATCTTATGATCCTTTTTAAGTACAAAGTCAGCATCTTGCTTGAACAAAGATTTTCGACTGCCTGTGGGAGGCTGCATGTGAAGACGTGGTCTATCACAAATATTCTGTTGATCGACTCTAGCATTAACATTATCCTTTGTCTTATCAGGAATGTTGAGGATCGTGTGAAAAAGGGACTCTACGACATTCTTTTCGGTGTGCATCACGTCGATGTTGTATGGAAGTTTGAGGTCCTTAAAATAGGGAAGCTGCGTGAAGGGGGTAATGTGAGTCCAGTTGTGCGTCTCACCATATCCTTCAAAACATTTTTCCCTTTACCTTTTCCTTTGCCCTCGTCTTCGCCTGTGGCTTTGCCTTTGCCTTTGCCTTTGCCTTTCCCTTCACCGGCAGGCTTAAGAGCTTTCAGCTGAGCAAGCACATCCGCACAAGAAAACGTTGGAATCTCGTTTACTTCATGGACAACTTTGCCTTTTGTGAAGTTCTTCTTGTCTTCCCTATCAGGATGGTCTGGAGGGAGGAACTGTCGATGCAGGTCAAAGGCAACATACTTGCCACCCTTCTTCAGCCAAATGAAAATCAAGGCCTGCATGCACACTGGGCAAGGCATCTTTCCACTTGTACACCATCCGCAGAACAGGGCATAGCCGGGAAAGTCATGCATGCAATACTGTAGCCAAACTTTCATCAAGAAATTTTTCTGCAGATGCCGGTCGTATGTCAACCTCGGGAAGTACCAAGAATGGTGCAAATCATCCACCAACGGCTGCATAAACACACTCAAATTCTTCCCCGGATATTCAGGCCCCGGAATTATAAGCGACAGGAACATGGTCTTGCGTTGCATTATGGCGCCGGGAGGGAGATTGAGCGGAATAACAAATACGGGCCAGCAGCTGTATGGATTAGACGACATACCATATGGATTGAACCCATCACCTGTTATAGCAATTCTGACATTCCCAGCCTCGGCTGCTTCCTCCGGGTACTCTATATCGAATGACTTCCATGCTTCACCTTCTGATGGATGTACAATTTTTTTTGGATTGTACCTTTTCCCTTCCTTGTGCCACTTCATCATTTTGGCAGACTCCTCGGTGATGAAAAGGCGCTGCAGTCTTTTTATAAAATCAAGATACCGAAGAACCTTCACAGGGATTTTTAGCTGCTGCTTCTGACCATGCTTATCGACCACCTCAATATACCGAGAGGAACCGCACTTCCTACAGTAGTTGTCATCCGCATACTCATGCCTAAACAAAAGGCAATTCTTTGGACAAACATGTATTTTCTCATAGTCCATGGAGAGCGCCTTCATGATTTTCTTCGTACCGTACATGGTTTTCGGCAGTTCATGGCCCTCAGGCAGGCTGTTAGCCCATACTCCCAGAAATGCTTCGAAGCAACCTCGGCTACAGCCGTACTCAGCCTTGACTGCCATCAGTTGCGAGATGGCATCCAACACAGACAGCTTGGCACCCTCATAGAGAGGTTTCTTTGACGAGGCCAAGATTTCCAGGAAGGCCTTTGCGGTTTCCTCCGGCTCCTCCGGTTCATTCGCTGAATGTGACGGAGGTGTCGGCTGTGCAGCAAAGACATCATCTAGCATGTCTCTAACCCCATCGTCCTCATAACCAGCGACGCGTTGTCGTATCACATCCTCTCTACCACGGTCCCGCTGGGCAAAGTTTATCGGCATATTAAAGTTGGGCATAAATCCATTCGTGCGAAGGTGCTTAGTCATCTCACTCTTATCTCTGCGGATACGTCTCTTACATTTGGCACACGGGCATTCTGGCACCATCCTCATTGGACTACGGAATATCTCTTTCAAAAACACATCAGTTTTCTCGACCCACTCTGTTGTTACTTGATTCCGACGGAAAAACCCACTATACATCCACTGATTATCTGCCATCTCTGCTTTATTGGAAGCCACACAACAAAATTAAGGATTCATTTAAATTACCCACATCAATATTTTATTTTTTACAAGGTTGACGAGAAACGACATTTAATCCACCTACATCTCTAATAGGTAAAGATGGGTCCTAATCCCACCCGAGAATGTGTAGATTGAGTACGGTCCATGCTCTACCCCATTCCGAGACAAAATTTCGGCAGCACCTCCCCGCTGTTCTCCAAATACACGTCTCGGCAAAATGCCGAGAGAATGTGCATCCGGAGAACAACAGGGAGGCGCCGCCGAAATCCTGTCTCGGAACGGGGTAGAGCATGAACAACGTACCCAATCTACACATCCTCGGGCTGTCCGTGGAAAGCGCTGGACAATCCGAAAGAGCTGCGGTGATAAATATGCAATTGAATGCATATTTATCGATGCAACCCTTTCGGACGGGAGACCTAGGTTACGCGACTTGATGTGAAAATTCAATCTAGTGACATGGAAAAAAAGTGGACGAGGTCATGGAATTGTTGCTCACCCTCCGATGAAGTCGATCAAAGGAGAGGGATGATCGTGGACCAACACCTCCAACGTGGACGATCACTCCACGAAGATGGAACACCACAAATCCTGTTAATTACACCGAGTGAAAAAAAAATTAGGTCATCACATCACATTAACCATTGACACTTTAAACTATAAAGAAAAATCATATTTTGTCAACTGTCAAATTTGGAAGCACTTATCATATCGCAATTTAGGTCATCACCTCACATTAAGCATTGACACATCAATTTTTTTAGCAAGATCATCATGATGAAATAACCACTTATCATATCCCAAATTTGAAGCACATCTCACATAGCTACTTAACAACATCACAAACTGAAAATAAAATCTTCATTAACAATTTTATAAACTAAGTGACTCAAGTTGCTTTTTTAACTATGATAATTCATTTTACCGAGATTCATCCATCTAGCAACCTAACCGTAGCAAAATAATTTCTTTTGTCGAGATTCCTCCATCCATCTAAGACACATACAACATTCATCCATCTAGCAACCTAACAACATCGAACATCCATCCATGCATCCATTCATACATCCAACAGTAGCTAAATAATGCAAAAAATGAAAAAAAATGATTGTTAGCTCACCGAGCAAAGAGGCGTCGCGGTGGTGGAGATGGAGGCAGGGGCCGGCGGTGGAGGTGATGGGAGGGCCGGGGCGGAGCTAGGCCGGCCGGGGAGGGCCGGGACATAGCAGGGGTGCGGGCCGGCGAGAGCCGCGGCCAGCCGTCCTCGGGACCGCCGGCGGCGCTGCACAGGGTCGAGGAGGAGGTGGTGTGGTCGGGGCAGCGGTGGGGTTGGAGAGGTCAGGCCGGGGCGGCGGTGCGCCCAGCCGGCGGGGTGGTCGGGGCGTGGGGTTGGAGCAGGGCAGGGCGGGGTCGAGGCGGCGGGGGCTTGGAGAGGCAGGGGCGGGGCTGGGCTGGGTTGGAGGCGAGGCGGCGCGGGGTTCGGCGGCGGCGCCGACGCGGGTGTGGAGGAGGCGGCGACGTGGGCCGGTGGAGGCGCGCGGTGACGGCGATGAGGGTTGGGAGGCGCGGGGGGTCGGGGAGACAGGAGGAGAACGAGTGGACGGCCGGGGCGCGGGATGGATAAGGAGATATATGCCGACGGCTAAGCCGTCGGCATAGTTGAAGGCGCCACGTGGCACCTATGCCGACGGCTTAGCCGTCGGCATATATATATATATATATATATATATATATATATATATATATATATATATATATATATATATATATATATATATATATATATATATATATATATATATATATATATAACATTTTCCAAAAAATATTATTAACTGTCTTCAAATATATTTTTAGTGTATATTATTTTCATACGCATTGAAAAGTTTCGTATACATATAAAATATTTGTACGTACGTATTAAATATTTTCAAATACACGTTCTTGATTTTTTTGAATGATACATGGTATATAATTATATTAAAAATAATACATGGTATACATATTTTTGACATGCACTAACATTATTTAAAATGTACCATACATTTTCTTTAATGGTTTAAAACATTATTTATAATTACATGATCATTTTTTTATATTGTACATCAATTTTCTAAAATATCACATATATTTTTTTCTGAACCGAATTTTTTCTATGGTCAGCAACATTTCTTTATGATATAAATATTTTCTATGGTCTCCCGAAAGGTGATACATAGGAGAGCAACTGACTGAGGGGTACCGTTACCGAGTGCCTGATCAAGTAACTGTTACGAGTGCCTGATCCGTCTACTACCGTGTCATCACTGACCGTGAGGGGGGCCACAGGTTGTGTCAGGTCAGCCAAGAGGGACACCTGGGAGCAACATCCGGGCCAAATCCACAGCTACATCCACTCCGTGTAGACCCGACGCGTCCGTTTTCCCCCTCCAGGTGCCGTCGGCGGCGCCCTTCGTGAGGGGGGCCACGCGTCAGAGACGCGTGCCGCCTCTTCGGACATGCCATAACACCACCCCACATGTATGAGGCCACGGTACGACGCTCCGGTGGCATTGCTACCCCCAGGGCCCCCGTCCCGACTAACCCTGGAGCGGTTGACCATGAGATCTAGTCCTTTGACTTCACACGGACGGGCTTTGACCAGTGGACCTCTCCACCCGGTTGTATCAGGTCCGCCCAGAGGGACACCGGGAAGCAACATCCGGGCCAAATCCACAGCTACATCCACTCCATGTACACCCGACGCGTCCATTTCCCCCCTCCCGGTGCCGGCGGCGGCGCCGTCCGTGAGGGGGGCCACGCACCGGAGACACATGCCGCCTTTTCGGACATGCCACAACACCAACCCGCATGTATGAGGGCCCGGTACGATGCTTTGGTGGCATTGCTACCCCCCAGGGCCCCCGTCCCGACTAACCCAGGAGCGGTTGACCACGAGATCTAGCCCTTTGACTTCCCACGGACGGGCTTTGACTAGTGGACCTCTCTACCCAGTTGTGTTAGGTCGGCCCAGAGGGACACCGGGGAGCAACATCCGGGCCAAACCCATAGCTACATCCACTTCGTGTAGACCCGACGCGTCCGTTTCCCCCCTCTAGGTGCCGTTGGCGGCGCCGCCCGTGAGGGGGGCCACGCACCGGAGACGCGTGCCGCCTCTTCGGACATGCCACAACACCACCCCGCATGTATGAGGGCCCGGTACGATGCTCCAGTGGCATTGCTACCCCCAGGGCCCCGTCCCGCCTAACCCTGGAGCAGTTGACCACGAGATCTAGCCCTTTGACTTCCTACGAACGGGCTTTGACCAGTAGACCTCTCCACCCGGTTGTGTTAGGTCGGCCCAGAGGGACACCGGGGAGCAACATCCGGGCCAAATGCACAACTAAATCCACTCCATGTAGACCCGACGCGTCCGTTTCCCCCCTCCCGGTGCCGGCTGCGGCGCCGTCCGTGAGGAGGGCCACGCACCGGAGACGCGTGCCGCCTCTTCGGACATGTCACAACACCACCCCACATGTATGAGGGCCTGGTACGACGCTCCGGTGGCATTGCTACCCCCAGGGCCCCCGTCCCGACTAACCCAGGAGCGGTTGACCACGAGATCTAGCCCTTTGACTTCACACGGACGGGCTTTGACCAGTGGACCTCTCCACCTGGTTGTGTCAGGTCAGCCCAGAGGGACATCTGGGAGCAACATCCGGGCCAAAGCCACAGCTACATCCACTCCGTGTAGACCCGACGCGTCAGTTTCCCCCCTCTAGGTGCCGGCAGCGGCGCCGGCCGTGACGGGGGCCACACCCCGGAGACGTGTGCCGCCTCTTCGGACATGCCAGAACACCATCCCGCATGTATGAGGGCCCGGTACGACGCTCCGGTGGCATTGCTACCCCCAGGGCCCGCGTCCCGACTAACCCCGGAGCGGTTGACCACGAGATCTAGTCCTTTGACTTCACACAGACGGGCTTTGACCAATGGACCTCTCCACCCGGTTGTGTCAGGTCCGCCCAGAGGGACACCGGGGAGCAACATCCGGGCCAAACCCACAGCTACATCCACTCCATGCAGACCCGACGCGTCTGTTTCCCCCCTCCAGGTGCCGGCAGCGGCGCCGTCCGTGAGGGGGGCCATGCACCGGAGACGCGTGTCGCCTTTTCGGACAAGCCACAACACCACCCTGCATGTATGAGGGCCCGGTACGATGATCCGGTGGCATTGCTACCCCTCAGGGCCCCCGTCCCGACTAACCCAGGAGCGGTTGACCACGAGATCTAGCCCTTTGACTTCCCACGAACGGGCTTTGACCAATGGACCTCTCCACCCGGTTGTGTCAGGTCGGCCCAGAGGGACACCGGGGAGCAACATCCGGACCAAACCGACAGCTACATCCACTCCGTGTAGACCCGACGCGTCCGTTTCCCCCTCCAGGTGTCGGCGGCGGCGCCGTCCGTGAGGGGGGCCACGCACCGGAGACGCGTGCCGCCTCTTCGGACAAGCCACAACACCACCCCGCATGTATGAGGGCCCGGTACGACGCTCCGATGGCATTGCTACCCCCCAGGGCCCCCGTAACGACAAACCCTAGAGCGGTTGACGACGAGATCTAGCCCTTTGACTTCACACGAACGGGCTTTGACCAGTGGACCTCTCCACCCGGTTGTGTCAGGTCCGCCCAGAGGGACACCAGGGAGCAACATTCGGGCCAAACCCACAGCTAGATCCACTCCATGTAGACCCGACACGTTCGTTTCCCTCCTCCAGGTGCCGGCGGCGGCGCCGTCCGTGAGGGGGGCCACACACCGGAGACGTGTGCCGCCTTTTCGGACATGCCACAACACCACCCCGCATGTATGAGGGCCCGGTACGACACTCTGGTGGCATTGCTACCCCCTCAGGGCCCCCGTCTCGACTAACCCAGGAGCAGTTGACCACGAGATCTAGCCCTTTGACTTCCCACGGACGGGCTTTGACCAGTGGACCTCTCCATCCGGTTGTGTCAGGTCGGCCCAGAGGGACACTGGGGAGCAACATCCGGGCCAAACCCACAGCTACATCCACTCCGTGTAGACCCGACGCGTGCGTTTCCCCCCTCCCGGTGCCGGCTACGGCACCGTCCGTGAGGGGGCCACGCACCGGAGACGCGTGCCGCCTCTTCGGACATGCCAAAACACCACCCCACATGTATGAGGGCCTGGTACGACGCTCCGGTGGCATTACTACCCCCAGGGACCCCGTCCCGACTAACCCAGGAGCGGTTGACCACGAGATCTAGCCCTTTGACTTCACACGGACGGGCTTTGACCAGTGGACCTCTCCACCTGGTTGTGTCAGGTCAGCCCAGAGGGGCATCTGGGAGCAACATCCGGGCCAAACCCACAGCTACATCCACTCCGTGTAGACCCGACGCGTTAGTTTCCCCCTCCAGGTGCCGGCGGCGGCGCTGTCCGTGACGGGGGCCACACCCCGGAGACGTGTGCCGCCTCTTCGGACATGCCACAACACCACCCCGCGTGTATGAGGGCCCGGTACGATGCTCCGGTGGCATTGCTACCCCCCAGGGCCCCCGTCCCGACAAACCCTAGAGCGGTTGACCATGAGATCTAGCCCTTTGACTTCACACATACGGGATTTGACCAGTGGACCTCTCCACCCGGTTGTGTCAGGTCCGCCCAGAGGGACACCGGGGAGCAACATCCGGGCCAAACCCACAGCTACATCCACTCCATGTACACCCGACGCGTCCGTTTCCCCCCACCAGGTGCTGGTAGTGGCGCCGTCCGTGAGGGGGGCCACGCACCGGAGACGTGTGCCACCTTTTCGGACATGCCACAACACCACCCCGCATGTATGAGGGCCCGGTACGACGCTCCAGTGTCATTGCTACCCCAGGGCCCCCGTCTCGACTAACCCAGGAGCGGTTGACCATGAGATCTAGCCCTTTGACTTCCCACGAACGGGCTTTGACCAGTGGACCTCTCCACCCAGTTGTGTCAGGTCGGCCTCGAGGGACACCGGGGAGCAACATCCGGGCCAAACCCACAGCTACATCCACTCCGTGTAGACCCGACGCGTTCGTTTCCCCCCTCCAGGTGCCGGCGGCGGCGCCGTCCGTGAGGGAGGCCACGCACCGGAGACGTGTGCCGCCTCTTCGGACATGCCACAACACCACCCCGCATGTATGAGGGCCCGGTACGATGCTCTGGTGGCATTGCTACCCCCCAGGGCCCTCGTCCCGCCTAACCCTGGAGCGGTTGACCACGAGATCTAGTCCTTTGACTTCACAAGGACGGGCTTTGACCGGTGGACCTCTCCACCTGGTTGTGTCAGGTCGGCCAAGAGGGACACCGGGGAGCAACATCCAGGCCAAACCCACAGCTAAATCCACTCCATGTAGACCCGACGCGTCTGTTTCCCCCCTCCAGGTGCCGGCGGCGGTGCCGTCCGTGAGGGGGGCCACGTACCGGAGACGCGTGTCGCCTCTTCGAACATGCCACAACACCACCCCGCATGTATGAGGGCCCGGTACGATGCTTTGGTGGCATTGCTACCCCCCAGGCCCTCCGTCCCGCCTAACACTGGAGCGGTTGACCACGAGATCTAGCCCTTTGACTTCCCACGAACGGGCTTTGACCAGTGGCCTTTCCACCCGGTTGTGTTAGGTCGGCCCAGAAGGACACCGGGGAGCAATATCCGGGCCAAACCTACAACTAAATCCACTCCATGTAGACCCAACGCGTCCGTTTCCCCCCTCCCGGTGCCGGCGGCGGCACCGTCCATGAGGGGGGCCACCCACCGGAGATGCGTGCCGCCTCTTCGGACAAGCCACAACACCACCCCGCATGTATGAGGGCCCAGTACGACGCTCCGATGGCATTGCTACCCACAGGGCCCCCGTCCCGACTAACCCAGGAGCGGTTGACCACGAGATCTAGCCCTTTGACTTCACACAGACGGGCTTTGATGGACCTCTCCACCCGGTTGTGTCAAGTCAGCCCAGAGGGACACCTGGGAGCAACATCCGGGCCAAAACCACAGCTACATCCACTCCGTGTATACCCGACGCGTCAGTTTCCCCCTCCAAGTGCCGGCGGCGGCGCCGTCCATGACGAGGGCCACACCCCGTAGACGTGTGCCGCCTCTTCGGACATGCCACAACACCACCCCGCATGTATGTGGGCCCGGTACGACGCTCCGGTGGCATTGCTACCCCCAGGGCCCCCGTACCGACAAACCCTAGAGCGGTTGACCACGAGATCTAGCCCTTTGACTTCACACGGACGGGCTTTGACCAGTGGACCTCTCCACCCGGTTGTGTCAGGTCCGCCCAGAGGGACACCAGGGAGCAACATTCGGGCCAAACCCACAGCTACATCAACTCCATGTAGACCCGAGACGTCCGTTTCCCCCCTCCAGGTGCCGGCGGCGGCGCCGTCCGTGAGGGGGGCCACACACCGGAGACGCGTGCCACCTTTTCGGACATGCCACAACACCACCCCGCATGTATGAGGGCCCGGTACGACACTCCGGTGGCATTGCTACCCCCTCAGGGCCCCCGTCTCGACTAACCCAGGAGCAGTTGACCACGAGATCTAGCCCTTTGACTTCCCACGGACGGGCTTTGACCAGTGGACCTCTCCACCCGGTTGTGTCAGGTCGGCCCAGAGGGACACTGGGGAGCAACATCCGGGCCAAACCCACAGCTACATCCACTCCATGTAGACCCGACGCGTGTGTTTCCCCCCTCCAGGTGACGGCGGCGGCGCCGTCCGTGAGGGGGGCCACGCACCGGAGATGTGTGCCGCCTCTTCGGACATGCCACAACACCACCCCGCATGTCTGAGGGCCCGGTACGATGCTCTGGTGGCATTGCTACCCCCCAGGGCCCCCGTCCCGCCTAACCCTGGAGCGGTTGACCACGAGATCTAGTCCTTTGACTTCACAAGGACGGGCTTTGACCAATGGACCTCTCCACCTGGTCGTGTCAGGTCGGCCAAGAGGGACACCGGGGAGCAACATCCAGGCCAAGCCCATAGCTAAATCCACTCCATGTAGACCCGACGCGTCTGTTTCCCCCCTCCAGGTGCCGGCGGCGGTGCCGGCCGTGAGGGGGGCCACGCACCGGAGACGCGTGTCGCCTCTTCGAACATGCCACAACACCACCCCGCATGTATGAGGGCCCGGTACGATGCTCTGGTGGCATTGCTACCGCCCAGGCCCTCCGTCCCGCCTAACCCTGGAGCGGTTGACCACGAGATCTAGCCCTTTGACTTCCCACGAACGGGCTTTGACCAGTGGCCTCTCCACCCGGTTGTGTTAGGTCGGCCCAGAGGGACACCGGGGAGCAATATTCGGGCCAAACCTACAACTAAATCCACTCCATGTTGACCCGACGCGTCCGTTTCCCCCCTCCCGGTGCCGGCGGCGGCACCGTCCATGAGGGGGGCCACGCACCGGAGACGCGTGCCGCCTCTTCGGACAAGCCACAACACCACCCCGCATGTATGAGGGCCCAGTACAACGCTCCGATGGCATTGCTACCCCCAGGGCCCCCGTCCCGACTAACCCAGGAGTGGTTGACCACGAGATCTAGCCCTTTGACTTCACACAGACGGGCTTTGATGGACCTCTCCACTCGGTTGTGTCAAGTCAGCCCAGAGGGACACCTGGGAGCAACATCTGGGCCAAACCCACAGCTACATCCACTCCGTGTATACCCGACGCGTCAGTTTCCCCCTCCAAGTGCCGGCGGCGGTGCCGTCCATGACGAGGGACACACCCCGTAGACGTGTGCCGCCTCTTCGGACATGCCACGACACCACCCCGCATGTATGTGGGCCCGATATGATGCTCCGGTGGCATTCCTACCCCCAGGGTCCCCGTACCGACAAACCCTAGAGCGGTTGACCACGAGATCTAGCCCTTTGACTTCACACGGACGGGCTTTGACCAGTGGACCTCTCCACCCGGTTGTGTCATGTCCGCCCAGAGGGACACCAGGGAGCAACATTCGGGCCAAACCCACAGCTACATCAACTCCATGTAGACCCGACACGTCCGTTTCCCCCCTCCAGGTGCCGGCGGCGGCGCCGTCCGTGAGGGGGGCCACACACCGGAGACGCGTGCCACCTTTTCGGACATGCCACAACACCACCCCGCATGTATGAGGGCCCGGTACGACACTCCGGTGGCATTGCTACCCCCTCAGGGCCCCCGTCTCGACTAACCCAGGAGCAGTTGACCACGAGATCTAGCCCTTTGACTTCCCACGGACGGGCTTTCACCAGTGGACCTCTCCACCCGGTTGTGTCAGGTCGGCCCAGAGGGACACCGGGGAGCAACATCCGGGCCAAACCCACAGCTACATCCACTCCATGTAGACCCGACGCGTGTGTTTCCCCCCTCCAGGTGACGGCGGCGGCGCCGTCCGTGGGGGGGGCCACGCACCGGAGACGCGTGCCGCCTCTTCGGACATGCCACAACACCACCCCGCATGTATGAGGGCCCGGTACGATGCTCTGGTGGCATTGCTACCCCCCAGGGCCCCCGTCCCGCCTAACCCTGGAGCGGTTGACCACGAGATCTAGTCCTTTGACTTCCCATGGACGGGCTTTGACCAGTGGACCTCTCCACCTGGTTGTGTCAGGTCGGCCAAGAGGGACACCGGGGAGCAACATCCAGGCCAAACCCACAGCTAAATCCACTCCATGTAGACCCGACGCGTCTGTTTCCCCCCTCCAGGTGCCGGCGACGGTGCCGGCCGTGAGGGGGGCCACGCACCGGAGACGCGTGTCGCCTCTTCGAACATGCCACAACACCACCCCGCATGTATGAGGGCCTGGTACGACGCTCCGGTGGCATTGCTACCCCCAGGGCCCCCGTCCCGACTAACCCAGGAGCGATTGACCACGAGATCTAGCCCTTTGACTTCCACGGACAGGCTTTGACCAGTGGACCTCTCCACCGAGTTGTGTTAGGTCGGCCCAGAGGGACACCGAGGAGTAACATCCGGGCCAAACCCACAGCTACATCCACTCTGTGTAGACCCGACGCGTCCGTTTCCCCCCTCTAGGTGCCAGCGGCGGCGCCGCCCGTGAGGGGGGCCACGCATCGGAGACGCGTGCCGCCTCTTCGGACATGCCACAACACCACCCCGCATGTATGACGGCCCGGTACGATGCTCCGTGGCATTGCTACCCCCAGGGCCCCGTCCCGCCTAACCCTGGAGCAGTTGACCACGAGATCTAGTCCTTTGACTTCCTACGGACGGGCTTTGACCAGTAGACCTCTCCATCCGGTTGTGTCAGGTCGGCCTAGAGGGACACCGGGGAGCAACATCCGGGCCAAACGCACAACTAAATCCACTCCATGTAGACCCGACGCGTCCGTTTCCCCCCTCCCGGTGCCGGCTGCGGCGCCATCCGTGAGGGGGGCCATGCACCGTAGACGTGTGCCGCCTTTTCGGACATGCCACAACACCACCCTGCATGTATGAGGGCCCGGTACGACGCTCCGGTGGCATTGATACCCCCAGGGCCCCCGTCTCGACTAACCCAGGAGCGGTTGACCACGAGATCTAGCCCTTTGACTTCCCACGAACGGGCTTTGACCAGTGAACCTCTCCACCCGGTTGTGTCAGGTCGGCCCAGAGGGACACCGGGGAGCAACATCCGGCCCAAACCCATAGCTACATCCACTCCATGTAGACTCGACGCGTGCGTTTCCCCCCTCCAGGTGCCGGCGGCGGTGCCGTCCGTGAGGGGGGCCACGCATCGGAGACGCGTGCCGCCTCTTCGGACATGCCACAACACCACCCCGCATGTATGAGGGCCCGGTACGATGCTCCGGTGGCATTGCTACCCCCAGGGCCCGCGTCCCAACTAACCCCGGAGCGGTTGACCACGAGATCTAGTCCTTTGACTTCACACGGACGGGCTTTGACAAGTGGACCTCTCCACCCGGTTGTGTGAGGTCCGCCCAGAGGGACACCGGGGAGCAACATCCGGGCCAATCCCACAGCTACATCCACTCCATATAGACCCGACGTGTCTGTTTCCCCCCTCCAGGTGCCGGTACCGGCGCCGTCCGTGAGGGGGACCACGCACCGGAGACGCGTGCCGCCTTTTTGGACAAGCCACAACACCACCCCGCATGTATGAGGGCCCGGTACGATGCTCCGGTGGCATTGCTACCCCTCAGGGCCCCCGTCCCGACTAACCCAGGAGCGGTTGACCACGAGATCTAGCACTTTGACTTCCCATGGACGGGCTTTGACCAATGGACCTCTCCACCCGGTTGTGTCAGGTTGGCCCAGAGGGACACCGAGGAGGAACATCCGGGCCAAACCGATAGCTACATCCACTCCATGTAATACCAACGCGTTCGTTTCCCCCCTCCAGGTGTCGGCGGCGGCGCCGTTCGTGAGGGGGGCCACGCACCGGAGACACGTGCCGCCTCTTCGGACATGCCACAATACCACCCCGCATGTATGAGGGCCCGGTACGATGCTCCGCTGGCATTGCTACCCCCCAGCCCCCCGTCCCGCCTAACCCTGGAGCGGTTGACCACGAGATCTGGCCCTTTGACTTCCCACGGACGGGCTTTCACGAGTGGACCTCTCCACCCGGTTGTGTCAGGTCGGCCCAAAGGGACACCTGGGAGCAACATCCGGGCCAAACCCACAGCTACATCCACTCCGTGTAGACCCGACGCGTCAGTTTCCCTCTCCAGGTGCCGGCGGCGGCGCCGTCCGTGACGGGGGCCACACCCCGGAGACGTGTGCCGCCTCTTCGGACATGCCACAACACCACCCCGCATGTATGAGGACCCGGTACGACGCTCCGGTGGCATTGCTACCCCCCAGGGCCCCCATCCCGACAAACCCTAGAGCGGTTGACCACGAGAGCCTTTTGACTTCACACATACGGGCTTTGACCAGTGGACCTCTCCACCCGGTTGTGTCAGGTCTGCCCAGAGGGACACCAGGGAGCAACATCCGGGCCAAACCCACAGCTACATCCACTCCATGTACACCCGACGCGTCCGTTTCCCCCCTCCAAGTGCCGGCAGCGGCACCGTCCGTAAGGGGGGCCATGCACCGGAGACGTGTGCCACCTTTTCGGACATGCCACAACACCATCCCGCATGTATGAGGGCCCGGTACGACGCTCCGGTGGCATTGCTACCCCCAGGGCCCCCGTCCCGACTAACCCAGGAGCGGTTGACCATGAGATCTAGCCCTTTGACTTCCCATGGACAGGCTTTGACCAGTGGACCTCTCCACCCGGTTGTGTCAGGTCGGCCGAGAGGGACACCGGGGAGCAACATCTGGGCCAAACCCACAGCTACATCCACTCCGTGTAGACCCGACGCATTCGTTTCCCCCCTCCAGGTGCCGGCGGCGGCGCCTTTCGTGAGGGGGGCCACGCACCGGAGACGCGTGCTGCCTCTTCGGACATGCCACAACACCACCCCACATGTATGAGCGCCCGGTATGATGCTCTAGTGGCATTGCTACCCCCCAGGCCCCCCGTCCCGCCTAACCCTGGAACGATTGACCACGAGATCTAGCCCTTTGACTTCCCACGGACGGGCTTTGACCAGTGGACCTCTCCACCCGGTTGTGTCAGGTCAGACCAGAGGGACACCGGGGAGCAACATCCGGGCCAAACCTATAGCTAAATCCACTCCATGTAGACACGATGCGTCCGTTTCCCCCCTCCCGGTGCCGGTGGCGGCGCCGTCCGTGAGGGGGGCCACGCACCGGAGACGCGTGCCGCCTCTTCGGACAAGCCACAACTCCACCCCGCATGTATGAGGGCCCGGTACGACGCTCCGATGGCATTGCTACCCCCAGGGCCCCCGTCCCGACTAACCCAGGAGCGGTTGACCATGATATCTAGCCCTTTGACTTCACACGGACGGTCTTTGATGGACCTCTCCACCCGGTTGTGTCAGGTCAGCCCAGAGGGACACCTGGGAGCAACATCCGGGCCAAACCGACAGCTACATCCACTCCATGTAGACCCGACGCGTCAGTTTCCCCCTCCAGGTGCTGGCGGCGGTGCCGTCCATGACGGGGGCCACACCCCGAAGACGTGTGCCGCCTCTTCGGACATGCCACAACACCACCCCGCATGTATGTGGGCCCGGTACGACGCTCCGGTGGCATTGCTATCCCCCAGGGCCCCCGTCCCGACAAACCCTAGAGCGGTTGACCACGAGATCTAGCCCTTTGACTTCACACGGACTGGCTTTGACCAGTGGACATCTCCACCCGGTTGTGTCAGGTCCGCCCAGAGGGACACCGGGGAGCAACATCCGGGCCAAACCCACAGCTACATCCACTCCATGTAGACCCGACACGTCCGTTTCCCCCCTCCAGGTGCCGGCGGCGGCGCCGTCCGTGAGGGGGGCCACACACCGGAGACGCGTGCCGCATTTTCGGACATGCCACAACACCCCCCCCGCATGTATGAGGGCCCGGTACGAAGCTCCAGTGGCATTGCTACCCCCAGGGCCCCCGTCTCGACTAACCCAGGAGCAGTTGACCACGAGATCTAGCCCTTTGACTTCCCACGGACGGGCTTTGACCAGTGGACTTCTCCACCCGGTTGTGTCAGGTCGGCCCAAAGGGACACCGGGGAGCAACATCCGGGCCAAACCCACAGCTACATCCACTCCGTGTAGGCCCGACGCGTGCGTTTCCCCCCTCCAGGTGACGATGGCGGCGGCATCCATGAGGGGGGCCACGCACCGGAGACGCGTGCCGCCTCTTCGGACATGCCACAACACCACCCCGCATGTCTGAGGGCCCAGTACGATGCTCTGGTGGCATTGCTACCCCCAGGGCCCCCGTCCCACCTAACCCTGGGTTGACCACGAGATCTAGTCCTTTGACTTCACATGGACGGGCTTTGACCAGTGGACCTCTCCACCTGGTTGTGTTAGGTCGGCCAAGACGGACACCGGGGAGCAACATCCGGGCCAAACCCACAGCTAAATCCACTCCATGTAGACCCGACGCGTCCGTTTCCCCCCTCCAGGTGCCGGCGGCGGTGCCGTCCGTGAGGGGGGCCACGCACCGGAGAGGCGTGTCGCCTCTTTGGACATGCCACAACACCACCCCACATGTATGAGGGCCCGGTACGACGCTCCGGTGGCATTGCTACCCCCGGGGCCCCCGTCCCGACTAACCCAGGAGCGGTTGACCACGAGATCTAGCCCTTTGACTTCACACGGACGTGCTTGGACCAGTGGATCTCTCCACCCGGTTGTGTCAGGTCAGCCCAGAGGGACACCTGGGGCAACATCCGGGCCAAACCCACAGCTACATCCACTCCGTGTAGACCCAACGCGTCAGTTTCCCCCCTCCAGGTGCCGGCGGCGGCGCCGTCCACTACAAGAAATATGTCAACTTGTGACCTTTTGTAGTGACCCTGGAAGAATTGGTCATAGATTTATGACCATTTCAGACCAATTGGTCAAAAGCTGTTCGGGGGGCTCCAAACCCTAAACCATTGTGACCATTTTGGTCAGAAAGGTCGTAATTTCCTTACACGAAATGGTCACAAAGCAAACAGTGCTAGTCCGCTGCCTTATTTCTAGTTGTTAATGACGAATATAGATGGTCATAGCCTTGTAGACTGTGGTGGGTTGTGATGACTAGGCGCCATCTCATCAGTTTTGCCTATGTGTCATGTCCATGTGGCCGTTTTTGCCCTAGGTTGTGAAGCAACCTATATTTCTGTTATTCCAAAAATTCCCAAAAAATTCTCATAAATGTTTTGGATCATATCTTCATCAAATATGTCAAAAACATTCCTTGCCTAGTTCAAAAATAATTCAAAAATATTCATTTTCCTATTCTATTCAAAGCAGCACTTTGTGAAGGAAGTACCACTTTGGCATGTCCAAATGGTATCCATTTTCTACAGTGCTTTCCTATGCCCAAATAACGATCCTCCACCAAATGCCATCTCAATTCATTCATTATTTTGAGCCCAGCTTCAACACACGTATTTATGTCCAGTGTGGTACTTTGTAAAGCAAGTACCACCTAGGCTCCTCCTTTTGAGCTGAAAATTTGTGAAGACGGTCTTCTTAGTAACTGATCATCCTCAGCCAAAACTCACGCCCATTAGACATGTGCATTTCCCGTACCGCAAATCAAACACTTGGCTGCTTATTCATGTTTGAGCATCGATCGGTCTCCTCGTGAGAATCTTATGTTGTGATTTTCTTCCTAGCACCTACCTGGGGAGTGCCCAACCCACTAGACATGCCTAGGCCGCCCAGAACACATGGCAACGCTACGGTCACGCGGTGACCACGCGGCAGGCATGCGAGCTTACGCGCTCTAGAGTTGGGGCCCTCGGCCACCGTCCAAACCTTGATGCCTCGCCATCAAACCATGTATTTATGATTAAATAGATACTTATTTACCTAGAAATGATTTTTGGAAAAAATAAAGAGCAAACTATGAGGCAGCTGTAGTTCAAATTTGACCCGTTTCCAACTAAATCGGCGGCAATTTGTCTTTTTCACCAGAGGTGGATCAAAACTTTTTTCACCCAACCATTTTGTCAATTTGCATTATATATGGCCTAGTATTTTATAAAATTGATTTGGTCCATTTTTGCAACAATTATTTGGTAGTTCCTTCACAAAAAAAACCTCCTTTTGGGCACTCGGAAAATGAAAAATGAATTTTCCGTGCAAAGAAAATGAAAACTTCCTTAGGCAACATTGTTTGGAATTCCAAGATGTACCCTTGTGCACAATAGGAGATCGTTTGAACAAACTATGCCATGAATGTGGCCATAAGATTGATCATTTGGCTTGAAAGCCATTGATCTCCACACGTGATAGCTCGTTTCTGAGAACACTTTTTAAAAATAATTGCTGTATTACAAGTTTGTTATTTTTCCTGGGAACTTGGCCACATATAATGACACAATGCGAAGGTTTCCTAATTTTTTGAATTTTTTTGAATTTTTTATGCCCGTTTCAAAATGCGGTCAAAACGGCGGGAATGACCGTTCCTAGCTAGTGGTTGAATCTTGGATTTTTTTTGGCGTTTCTCTGATTAAATAGGTACTTATGTACCTAGAAATGTTTTTTGGAAAAAGTAAATAGCAAACTATGAGGCACCTACAGTTCAAATTTGACCCGCTTCCAACTGAATCGGCGGGAATTTGTCTTTTTCACCAGAGGTGGATCAAAACTTTTGACACCCAACCATTTTGTCAATTGTCCATTAAATATGGCCTAGTATTTTAGAAAAATGATTTGTTCCAATTTTGCAACAATTATTTGCGAGGTCCTTCACAAAAAAACCTCCTTTCGGGCACTCGAAAAATGGAAAATGGTTTTTTCGTCCAAAGAAAATGAAAACTTCCTTAGGCAACATTGTTTGCCATTCCAATATGCACTCTTGTGCACAGTATGAGATCATTTGAACAAACTATGCCATGAATGTGGCCATAAGATTGATCATTTGGCTTGAAAGCCATTGATCTCCACACGTGATAGCTCATTTCTGAGAACACTTTTTTAAAATAATTGCCGTATTACAAGTTTGTTATTTTTCCTGGGAACTTGGCCACATATAATGACACAATGCGAAGGTTTCCCAATTTTTTGAATTTTTTATGCCCGTTTCAAAATGCGGTCAAAACGGCGGGAATGACCGTTCCTAGCTAGTGGTTGAATCTTGGAATTTTTTTGGCGTTTCTCTGATTAAATAGGTACTTATGTACCTAGAAATGATTTTTGGAAAAAATAAATAGCAAACTATGAGGCACCTACAGTTCAAATTTGACCCGCTTCCAACTGAATCGGCGGGAATTTGTCTTTTTCACCAGAGGTGGATCAAAACTTTTGACACCCAACCATTTTGTCAATTGTGCATTAAATATGGCCTAGTATTTTAGAAAAATGATTTGGTCCGATTTTGCAACAATTATTTGGGAGGTCCTTCACAAAATACCTCCTTTTGGGCACTCGAAAAATGAAAAATGTTTATTTTTCCAAAAAAAACTCATTTCTCACTACACCTTTTTGAAGATATTTATCTTTTTTCATGTTTGTTATTTTTTTCTGAAAACTCGTTCACATTTTGGTGACACAGTGAGAAGGTTTTCTATTTTCTTTTTGAATTTCTCAGGTCATAAAATAGCTGTCATGATTTTAACATATTATTTTTAAACAACTATGACCAATTTAGATGGTCATAGCATCATACTGCATTCTGATTGGTCTGTAGACCCTTCACGCGGATCGTGCATCATACGCCGTCGGATGCTCGTGGATCCAACGACTGTCCACACCAACCCCGAAACCCTAGCTGGTCATTTTCCATCCACCCCCCGCCTCCTTTCTTTCCCACCCCCACACCAACCCATCCATCTCCTCGCTGCCTCCTCCCTTCCAGATCTCCTCGCTGCCCGACGGAGAGAGAGAGAGAGAGAGAGAGAGAGAGAGAGAGAGAGAGAGAGAGAGAGAGAGAGAGAGAGAGAGAGAGCTGCCTCCTCCCTTCCAGATTGCCGCTGGCACCTCCCTCCGGCGGAGCTGGCCGCCGTCCATGGCCTCCCGCACGCCCTACTCCTCTTACCCCTCCCCTTCCCTCACCCAACCAAACCGCACGTCCATGGCCACATCCCAGCTCGATCTCGTCGGGAACGAGGCCACCTGCAACCACCGGCCTCCATCAATCCAACCATCCATCGATGCCCGCGGCAGCACTCCCGCCGCCCGTGCTCCTTCCCCAGCAGCGAGAGGCTTCGAGAGAGCCGAGGCGCGCCCCGAGCAGGGCGATCCACCGTCCGTCCCAACCTCCTCCTCCCGCGTCCTTCTGTTTTCTGCGGGTCCTGCAGATGGCGGCGACGGGCGTCGGCGCCGGGTGCCTCGCCCCAGTGTCCGCCTGCGCGCTGATCCGGTGATGGAGGCCCGGGCGTCCGCCTGCGTCGTCCGCACGCGGCTCCGGTGCGTCGCGTGGGGCCGCTATGTCATGGAGCTCAGCAGGGAGGGCCCCGCGGCGCGCCCCGCGTAGCAGCAGCAGCTGGCCCCGCCCATCATGCCCGGCTTCCTCGCGCCGCCCCTGCCCGCGCCTGCCCAGTCGCCGGCCCCGACGCAGCTGCCCCTGCCGGACGGCGGCGTGGGGGAACTCGCCCCCGACCTCCTGCTCGAAGGTACCGCGCTTCAGTTGACTTCTTCCTGACGAATGTTCAGTCGATTCAGTTGTTGTATATATATGAGATATATGTTCGTTGTTCATCAGTCGTACGTACAGATTTACCAGCATACGCGGGCAGATCAATATATTTTTCTAGACGTTTTATTGGATCGTGAGATGATTGATTTAGTACTGCTACTAGAAAGAAGACTGAAAATGCTGGGCCAAGTGCACGCATGTTGGGAACATAGTTAAATTGAGGAGTTTGTTCGTTTCTTGGCCTGGTATTATTACCAAAAATGGTGTGAGTCCCTGTACTTATTATTAATGGGAAATCTTAACATCACACTGGGGTTTATTAGTCTCCAATTGTATATTCTCAGCACTCAACTGATTTTACTGATACTGTAGTGGACATGACACGTGAGCACCCCTCTTCAAGGAATGCAATGCTTGTTTCTGTTTTATATTACAGGAACTAGAAGGAGCTTCCACCTTTGAGTACAGAAGTAGTATTGAAATTGAAGACCCTAGTATTACTGTCTTGTTTTTCAATGAAATGGGAGGCCCATGCAGTAAGTCACATGGGCACCTGGGAGGCTGGGATCATGTGTGCTTTGCAGAGTACTAGACCCAGCTCACCCTCTGTTAGATTACTTGTTGGGCTGCTACTTTGTGTTTGTTGTGCAGTATATTAGACATCCTGAATTTGGCATCTAGCCAAGAACAGAATGCAAGTTGCGCCATTCTTATTATTGCTAAACTGTTGTGACGCAATTTTTAAAGAATGCGATCTTCTAAGTATTAATATGCTAATGCCTGTCCTCACTCTGGTCTTGACAAATATACCATATGAATATTTTCCATTTTGCAACCAGGGATTGCTGAGGATTCCATAGACAACATATTGTGGCTGCAAGTGAGCGGCTGGTATTTCTGCATGTTTTATTACTAGAATTATAATTGATTACCCAGGGGTCAAGTTATGTTCCCTTCGCGGCTGGTAGCATCACCCCCTTTGAAGGTCGTGTGACTATTAGTTATGCATCTGAGTGTTCGGTCTGTAGGATAATAGGATCGTCAACTCCCCTATTTCCTGTTGTTAGTAGTTAATCTCGGGGAAGAATTTTTATGGAAACATGGAGGACGATGCTTTTGCTATGCAATTGTTTATCACCCCTCGTAACATGTATATTTAGCGGTTACTACTAAAATTTTTGCATTTGAGTGCTGGGTAGGTAGGATCTTAGGATCATCAACTCTTGTACACTGTTTTAACTGGTTTTGCATCTGTACATACATGTGTACAGCCGTAAATCCAAGTGTACATGATGTCTTTTGCAGGCTTATTTCAGGTTGTGGTTGTTTGTCCTAAAATATATTAGTCTATTTTTTTATATCCTCGTCCACTAATCTGGGCACTCGATTTACTCGAAGCCTTGTGAATCAGGTTATGCAAACCTGTTGCATTTAGCACCATCAAAGCTTGTTACTACATCAGTTGCTTGCTCCAAGTGTCTTGTTCTTGGATTCTTTGATTTTATCCTGGTGTGCACAACGCTGGTATTTCTGGATAAGATGAAACTAGTTTCTCCACCATATGCTATCTAGTTGTTGGGTGCTAATTATAGTTACTTTATATGAAGAAACACTTACCTTGCAGCCATCTAATATGCAATTCTAATAATATGTGATGCCCGCTTTTTTTAGTTGTATATGCCATTCGTGCATGAATTCCTTTTCTTATGTACCAACTTTAGAGATTCTAATTAGCATCCCTGATTGACATACTTTAGAGATTCTAATTCATGTATGATGGTATCAAAGGGGATCATTGTACTCATAATAATAACTAGTGGAGTTGAGAGGTTTACTTTGCTGTGCATTCTAAAGTAACATATTTCTGATGCCCATATGCTACTTTGCTCTGCACAAAAATATCCTATTAAATCATTGCATGTATTTCAGGTCTTTACAGTGGCATTGGATGGTCAATATTAGGTAAACTGCCTGGTTTGGGAGCACGTTTGGCTGCCTGGATGCTGCTGCTGCTGCTGTCAATTTACTCTTGATCGATTTCTGCCTTGACAATGTAAGTACTTCCATTGTTCGACTGTTTGCCGTGTTCATCAGCTATCCCATTTGGTTTGTTTCCTCCAATTAACTGCTGCTCCTGCTGCTGTTACAGCTGGCTTGGTGGCCTTGCGTGCATCTTCTCCACCAGCGTTCTCTTCCAAATCCTGGTAATTAAGCCTAATAACATGTCCACTCACTCACTTGCCTCTAAAATAAGCTCCCACTCCTTTTCTGAATTGAATTAGGTCTCTGAAATTTAAGCTTATAGAACCTACAGTGTCAATCAGGTCTCTAAAATTTAAGCTTATAGAACCTACAGTGTCAATCAGGTCTCTGAAATTTAAGCCTATAGAACCTAGGAAAAGATTAGAATTAAAATCTAACAGTGCTGACTGATGGCCACAGTGCTGTTTTGCTGTGACTTCTTTTTATTGTAATATTGAAGTTGTTTGGTTCTGGCCTCAACAGCAGTACACTCTAATTTTGGTGGCCTTTATGTTCATTATTTTACAGGAGCTCCAGGCCTATTTTTTGGAGTGTGAAGCCGTGAAGCCAAGTGTGAAGTTGTGAAGCCAAGTGTGAAGCAGTACTTAGCAAAGAGTTTTTGGTTCTGTACTTAGCAAAGAGTTTTTGGTTCTAAAGTGTGAAGCCACGTGTAAATTGTAATATTGTAAAAGTCTAATGTAGTGTTAATGAATTATATCTGTTCTGTCCTATTTGAAATAATGATTATGTATGTTGAAAAGATGTGAAATGGAAACTTGACCAGTGGGACCGAGTTATTATGAATATAATCTGAGCAATTTTGAAATTTCTGACATGTGTGACTGATGTATGGCATTATGACTAGTGGGACCAGCGCCAGAATATAATTATTGAAATAGAAAATAAATGATTGTAAGAAGGCTAAGGCCAAAAAATAAAGAAGCTGAAATATTGGGCTTGGCCCATGTAGCCAACAAGAATTAACTTGAAAAAACGCTTGAATTGTTGGGCTAGGCCCATGTAGAAAACCGAATTGGACCGGGCTGAATCTTGTGCCACATCAGCTTGCCACGCTGGATGCCTACGTGGCCTGGGGAGGTTGCTAGTGACCAAAACACCACAGTAGGAATATTTTGGTCGTAAACATCTTCGACCATTCCAGAAGAAAGGTCGCTATAGTCAATTTATGACGGCCAGCTTTTGACCTTCTGTTTTTGGTCACAAAAAGGTCGCAAATGGAAATTTGTGACCTTTCAGTGACCAATAGTGGTGGTCACAAGTTGACATATTTCTTGTAGTGGTCCGTGATGGGGGCCACACCCCGGAGATGCGTGCCGCCTCTTCGGACATGCCACAACACCACCCCGCATGTATGAGGGCCCGGTACGACGCTCCGGTGGCATTGCTACCCCCAGGGCCCCCGTCCCGACTAACCCTGGAGCAGTTGACCACGAGATCCAGCCTTTTGACTTCACACGGATGCGCTTTGACCAGTGGACCTCTCAACCCGGTTGTGTCAGGTCGGCCCAGAGGGACACCGGGGAGCAACATCCGGGCCAAACCCACAGCTACATCCACTCCGTGTAGACCCGACGCGTCTGTTTCCCCCCTCCAGGTGCCGGCGGCGGCGCCGTCCGTGAGGGCGGCCACGCACCGGAGACTTGTGCCGCCTCTTTGGACATGTCACAACACCACCCCGCATGTATGAGGGCCCGGTACGATGCTCCGGTGGCATTGCTACCCCCAGGGCCCCCGTCCTGCCTAATCCTGGAGCGGTTGACCACGAGATCTAGCCGTTTGACTTCCCACGGACGGGCTTTGACCAGTGGACCTCTCCACCCGGTTGTGTCAGGTCGGCCCAGAGGGACACCAGGGAGCAACATACAGGCCAAACCTACAGCTAAATCCACTCCATGTAGACCCGACGCGTTCGTTTCCCCCCTCCCGGTGCCGGCGGCGGCGCCGTCCGTGAGCGGGGCCACGCACCGAAGACGCGTGCCGCCTCTTCGGACATGCCACAACACCATCCCGCATGTATGAGGGCCCGGTACGACGCTCCGGTGGCATTGCTACCCCCTGGGCCCCCGTCCCGACTTAGCCAGGAGCGATTGACCACGAGATCTAGCCCTTTGACTTCACACGGACGGGCTTTGACCAGTGGACCTCTCCACCCGGTTGTGTCAGGTCAGCCCAGAGGGACACCTGGGAGCAACATCTGGGCCAAACCCACAGCTACATCCACTCTGTGTAGACCCGACGAGTCTGTTTCCCCCCTCCAGGTGCCGGCGCGGCGCCGTCCGTGACGGGGGCCACACCCCGGAGAGGTGTACCGCCTCTTCAGACATGCCGCAACACCACCCCGCATGTATGAGGGCCCGGTACAACGCTCCGGTGGCATTGCTACCCCGAGGGCCCCCGTCCCGACTAACCCTGAAGCGGTTGACCACGAGATCTAGCCCTTTGACTTCACACGGACGGGCTTTGACCAGTGGACCTCTCCAAGCGGTTGTGTGAGGTCGGCCCAGAGGGACACCGGGGAGCAACATCTGGGCCAAACCCACAGCTACATCCACTCCATGTAGACCCGATGCGTCCGTTTCCCCCCTCCAGGTGCCGGCGGCGGCGCCATCCGTGAGGGGGGCCACGCACCGGAGATGTGTGCCGCCTTTTCAGACATGCCACAACAGCTCCCCGCATGTATGAGGGCCTGGTACGACGCTCCAATGGCATTGCTACCCTCCAGGGCCCCCGTCCCGACTAACCCAGGAGCGGTTAACCATGAGATCTAGCCCTTTGACTTCCCACGGACGGGCTTTGACCAGTGGACCTCTCCACCCGGTTGTGTCAGGTCATCCCAGAGGGACACCGGGGAGCAACATCCGGGCCAAACCCACAGCTACATCCACTTCGTGTAGACCTGACGCGTCCGTTTCCCCCCTCCAGGTGCCGCCGGCGGCGCCGTCCATGAGGGGGGCCACGCACCGGAGACGCATGCCGCCTCTTCGGACATGCCACAACACCACCCCGCATGTATGAGGGCCCGGTACGATGCTTCGGTGGCATTGCTACCCACCATGGCCCCTGTCCCGCCTAACCCTGGAGCTGTTGACCACGAGATTTAGCCCTTTGACTTCACACGGACGAACTTTGACCAGTGAACCTCTCCACCCGGTTGTGTCCGGTAGGCCCAGAGGGACAGTGGGGAGCAACATCCGGGCTAAACCCACAGCTAAATCCACTCCATGTAGACCCAACGCGTCCGTTTCCCCCCTCCCGTTGCCGGCGGCGGCGCCGTCCATGAGGGGGGCCATGCATCGGAGACGCGTGCTGCTTCTTCGGACATGCCACAACACCACCCCGAATGTATGAGGGCCTGGTACGATGCTCCAGTGGCACTGCTACCCCCAGGGCCCCCGTCCCGACTAACCCAGGAGCAGTTGACCACGAGATCTAGCCCTTTGACTTCACACGGACGGGCTTTGACCAGTGGACCTCTCCAGCCGGTTGTGTCAAGTCAGCCCAGAGGGACACCTGGGAGCAACATCCGTTCCAAACCCACAGCTACATCCACTCCATGTAGACCCGACGCGTTAGTTTCCCCCCTCCAGGTGTCGGCGGCGGCGCCGTCCGTGACGGGGGCCACACCCCGAAGATGCGTGCCGCCTCTTCGAACATGCAACAACACCACCCCGCATGTATGAGGGCCTGGTACGACGCTCCCATGGCATTGCTACCCCCAGGGCCCCTGTCGGTGTCAAAACCGGCGGATCTCGGGTTGGGGGTCCCGAACTGTGCGTCTAGGCGGATGGTAACTAGAGACAAGGGACACGAAGTTTTACCCAGGTTTGGGCCCTCTTGATGGAGGTAAAACCCTACGTCCTGCTTGATTAATATTGATGATGTGTGTTACAAGAGTGGATCTACCACGAGATCAAGGAGGCTAAACCCTAGAAGCTAGCCTATGGTATGATTGTTGTTCGTCCTATGGACTAAAGCCATCCGGTTTATATAGACACCGAAGAGGGCTAGGGTTACACAGAGTCGGTTACAATGGTAGGAGATCTACATATCCGTATCGCCAAGCTTGCCTTCCACGCCAAGGAAAGTCCCATCCGGACACGAGACGAAGTCTTCAATCTTGTATCTTCATAGTCTTGGAGTCCGGCCGATGATGGTAGTTCGGCTATCCGGACACCCCCTAGTCCAGGACTCCCTCAGTAGCCCCCGAACCAGGCTTCAGCGACGACGAGTCCGGCGCGTATATTGTCTTCGGCCTTGCAAGGCGGGTTCTCCTTCAAACTTCATGTTCCTGCCGAATAGTGTCCGGCTTCCTTATAAATGTTGCGCTCCTTGGCTTCTACGCCCAATAATGGCCTTCTTCCACGTGTCGTATGAATGCGAAAAGCTAGGGTATTTTTACATTTTACCCCCTAGCCGTGCGAACGAGCCGCCTATAAGAGATGTGAGGATCTAGATCCAACTCACACCATCCTCCTTCCGCAAGTACTCATCGAAGCGCCTCTGACAAAAATCCATTCTATCATGGATAGTCGACGCGGCTCCTTCTCTCGCGCTCCCAGCTCTAAGCCAGGAGATTGGGGGAGATGCTCAGTTCCACACAGCGAGCTAGTGGCGCTCCAAACCGAGGGATATCTTCCCCCAGCCTTCATGGTTCCGGTTCGAGCCGGACTGGCCACCTTCAGGGGTGGAAAGCAGGCGGAGAGCGTCCCCAACCCTTCCAAAGGAGAGCGGGTATGCTTCGTCCCTTATCTAATAAGGGGACTCGGATTTCCCATACATCCGTTTCTCCGGGGGCTCCTGAAGTTCTACGGACTCTAGCTTCACCACCTTACACCTGCCTCCATTTTGCACATCGCGGGCTTTGTAGCTCTTTGCGAGCTGTTCTTGGGCATCGAGCCCCATTTTGCGCTGTGGAAGAGATTGTTTTGCCTCGTACCCCGTTCTCACGAGGGGTCGATATATCAAGTGGGCGGAGCCGAAATATGGCGCATCGCCGGGACCGGATATCTATCCGGCACCCCGAAGAAGGCGTCCGAAGACTGGCCTTCGGAATGGTTCTACATGGAGGACGCCCCTCTGCCGGATCCAGTTCGGATCGGCCTCCCGGAGTTCAGCAATGCTCCCTTGAAGAAACGCCTGAGTTGGCGCCCGCGGAGCCCTCAACGGGAGGATGATGGGAGCGTCCATTATCTGATGGGCCGGATTAGGTTACTGGCCCACTCTGGATTGACCATGATTGGAATCATGGCCACGTGCATTATGCGAGGGGTGCAGCCGCTCCAATATAGGGGCCACCCTATGTGGGATTTCAACGGGGAAGATGACGCCACCCGTCATGGCCGCAGAGGGCCGGGCTCGGCAGCCGATCTGGTAAAGATCCTGTCCGGCTTGTACAAGGGGGAGGAGGAGGACTTCCTCCGCACGAGTCCATTGAATGGATTCTCCATGAATAACCCTCGGAGCTGGGTAAGTGGACGTTTATCTACCCGATCCATACTTCCAAAGTCAAGTATTTTACTTTATGATTTCGACGCAGGAGCTGCGCCGGGACGTGGAGGGCATACAAAGCCTAACTCCACAGCCCGAGGATCCGGAACGATCCCTTGATCCGGCCTCCGAAGAGGATCCGGACATAAAGGTGGAGCTGATTGACGGGGTGTTCCACCAACTTAGCATGGACAATGCTCTAGTCGCCATTACGGCTGACTACCCCGGTTTGTTTCCGGCCTCCCAGGTGACTACGACCGAGGTCTTGACACCATCATTTGATCCATGCTCAATTCTGACCATCCTATACTGATGGTGCATCGCAGGAGGTGCCTTTAAGGCGGGAAGCCGAACCCGCGGCGGCTGACCAGCAAGGGTCAGTTCGGCCCAGCAGGCGGAAGAGGAGTGCGACGCGAACCGAAACGTCGCCGCAACGGTACGGCGCACCGCTGTTTTTAAGGGAAGGATCCCTAGGAGGTATATTAATGCTCATAACTTTTCCAGGAGAAAGAGCGCTCGCCGGACAGTGTCCGGAGAGGTTGCCAATCAAGCCTCCGCCAGCCATGCTCCAACGCGTGGTCCGGAAGGGGAGGCGAATACAAGGCATGAGCCGGATGCTCCTCCGACGGAGGATGCCGACAGGCTGTCCGCCACCCCGTCTGAGGTGGAGAGCGCCATGAATCACAGGCGTCGCCGGACAGTTCTTCGTGACGCGTGTTTCTCCCCGGAGGCGTTGAATGCCTTTGATGCGGGAGACGCGCACCTCCGTGCCGCTCAAGATGGTTTAACCAGAGCCACGGAGCAGTATGTGAAGGACATACGGGTAAGTAATTTTAATAGTTATATATGCCAGTAGCCCCCGAGACTTAAAATAGTTAAAATAACTGATTTAAGGATCATTTATTATGCAGGATCTTACGGAGAAGAATACCCACCTGTCCCAGGAGCTTCAAGAGTGCAAGGCCCAACTTGAGGCCGCACTGGCCGCCACAGGGGGAGCCACAGAGACCCCCGCTGGTAATACGTACTTCGAAAAGATAAGTAGTTAACAAAGTGCGGCGTGTGCGTAAATCTGACAATAATATTGCAGAGGGCGCCGGACTAGATCCGGACAAGCAACAGCTACTGCGTCAGCTGAAGGCCGGCGAGAGGGTGCTTATGAAGGTGCAGCAGGAGAGGAACAAGCTCCAAGATGCCCACACCCAGCTAGGAGAAGAGCTGAAAGATGTTCGGGCCCAGCTGTCTGGCTCCGTGAAGGAGAATCAGCGGCTTCGTCGCGGCATTTATAGTAAGTGCTTGAGCAAATTCCTTTGAAAAGAAGAATTCGGCGAGGAAGTCGATTGACAGAAATGTGTCTTTAGGTGTGCTCACAGGTCGCCCTGCGGAGGAAATGCCCGGTTCAACGGGTGACCAACTTCCCGAGCTGGTGCAACTGTTCGAACGTGTTCGGCAGGCGATGAGTGGCGTCGTTCAGGCCTTATGGCCTTCCGTCTCCCTACCTGAGGGCCTTGGAGGGCTTGCTGAGAAGCTTCAGGGAGTACGGCGACGTCTCCGTCTGTGGAAGATATCGGCCTGCCGTCAAGGCGCCAGGGAGGCCTGGGCCATGGTGAAGACGCGGTACCCGAAGGCTGACCCAAACCACATGGCCGAGGTCGGACCTGTGGGGCCTGATGGGAAGGAGATCCCTGTGAGCTTGATGTACGGCCAAGTAGAGCTGGCCGCGAAATATTCCCAACAGGACTGTAAATTAGACAGCCTGTTAGATGGGATTGAAGAGGAGTACAATCAGTCAGTTTGACGATGTAATTTTAAAATGACATATAGAATGCCTTCTAGCCGGATTGTAGATCGTTTGTCTTTGCGGACCTTTTCGCTTCAACCTCGGGACCCAACAGTCCGGAGTGTGTCCGAATACCCTTACGGTTATAAAAGAACCGGGGCGTGCATGGAGACAAGGCGTCGGGGTCATAATTGCTTTATCAGACAAGTGCCCAACTAGCTATGTTATATTACATGGTTAGTAAGAAACATCTTCCAGGGAGAATAGTTCCGTTAAGGGTTCCTTTCCCTGGGAGGCATGCCCTAAAGTGCATGTCCGGACTGCGAAAATAGCAGAAAAAGCATCTGGGGGCAGATAAATAAGTAAGTAATAAATCATCTTTCAAGTCACCGACCGAATATTCTCTTAAGAACGCTAGCTTTCGGCTTCACCCAGTCTGAGGTACACATCCGGCTGACCCGGCAGTAACAATCGCAGAGGTGCTCCCTTTACCTCCTAGCCGAACAATCGGGAACGTAGGGGTAAGCACAGGAGCCAGGCAACCCAGCTTGGCCAAAACTTAAGTCATATCGATGCATATAATGGTGAATAAAAGGTACATGCGGAAGTATGACACATGTGTTGGGCATGAAGCCCGTATAAATAAGCTTCTGTTAAAGAAGCCCCCAGGTATAATGAGTGCTAGGAGCACATCAAGTGTGTGCGAACAATGCGCAAATCAGCCTATCAAAGGTATTGAAAAAAAGTGGGAAGAAGGAGGGGGACAAGAGACAGTGAAAATGTAAAAAGGTGGACGGAGGAGTGAGACGAACTCTGAGTCCGGCGTTAGGCGTAGAATCTTCGGAGACGGGCTGCGTTCCATGGGTTCGGCTCGAGTCGATTGTCAGATGCGTTACGTAGACGGTATGCTCCGCCGGTCAGGACTTGGTCGATGATGAAGGGACCTTCCCACTTGGGCTTAAGTTTGTCCTTTTTCTTGTCCGGCAGGCGTAGAACAAGTTCGCCAACATTGTAAGTTTTGGCCCGTACTTCTCTGCTTTGATATCTTCGAGCCTGCTGCTGATAGAATGCGGAACGAGCTTTTGCCACGTCCCGCTCCTCTTCTAAGGCGTCCAAACTGTCCTGCCGATCCAACTCGGCTTCTCTTTCTTCGTACATGCGCACGCGAGGTGAGTCATGAATTATATCACAGGGCAGAACTGCCTCCGCGCCGTACACCATAAAAAATGGTGTGAATCCAGTAGTGCGGTTTGGCGTGGTCCGCAGCCCCCAGAGTACGGAGTCGAGCTCCTCTACCCAGTGCGTGTTAGATTCCTTGAGGGACCGCACTAGTCTGGGTTTGATGCTGCTCATGATTAGACCATTTGCTCGCTCGACTTGACCGTTAGTTTGGGGGTGATAGACTGAAGCATAGTCGAGCTTGATGCCCATGTGTTTGCACCAGATTTTAACCTCGTCGACCGTGAAATTCGTGCCGTTATCAGTGATGATGCTATGGGGGACGCCAAAACGGTGTACTACCCCGGATATGAAGTCTATCACAGGTCCGGATTCTGCCGTTTTAACCGGCTTGGCCTCTATCCATTTGGTGAATTTGTCCACCATGACCAATAAGTATTTGTGCTTGTGGGTTCCCCCTTTAAGGGGTCCAACCATGTCAAGCCCCCAGACCGCGAACGGCCAGGTGATGGGTATAGTTTTGAGGGCGGTGGGTGGCATGTGGCTCTGATTAGCAAAGAGCTGGCAACCGACGCATCGTTGGACTAAGTCCTGAGCATCTGCCCGGGCTGTCGGCCAATAAAATCCTGTACGGAAGGCCTTGCCTACAAGGGCCCGGGCTGCAGCGTGGTGCCCGCCGAGTCCGGCGTGAATTTCAGCCAGGAGATTTCGCCCTTCCTCTTCGGAGATACACCTTTGAAGGACTCCGGTTGTGCTTTTCTTATAAAGTTCTCCCTCATGGACCTTGTAGGCTTTAGATCGCCGAACTATGCAGCGGGCCTCATTTTGGTCTTCGGGAAGTTCCTGCCTGATTAAGTAGGCTAGGAATGGTTCCGTCCACGGGGCAATTACTGCCATTATTTCGTGGGCTGAAGGTGTTATTTCATTGGCTGAGCCGCCGATTGTGTCAGAATGGTCTGAGTTAGGTGATGCAGCTGGTTCCGGATTGTTATTTCCGGACTCCTCTTCCCATAATACGGATGGCTTAAAGAGCCGTTCCAGGAAGATGTTTGGAGGGACGGCGTCGCGTTTTGCGCCGATGCGTGCCAACACGTCTGCTGCCTGGTTATTATCCCGGGCTACATGGTGGAATTCGAGTCCTTCGAACCGAGCTGACATTTTTAGGACGGCGTTGCGGTAGGCTGCCATTTTCGGATCTTTGGCGTCAAAGTCTCCATTTACTTGGGATATTGCGAGGTTTGAATCCCCGCGCACCTCTAGGCGTTGAATGCCCATGGAGATTGCCATCCGGAGGCCATGTAGAAGGGCCTCGTATTCGGCTGCGTTGTTGGAGTCCATGTACATTATTTGAAGTACGTATTGGACTGTGTCTCCGGTTGGGGACGTCAAGACGACGCCAGCCCCCAAGCCAGCCAACATTTTGGATCCGTCGAAATGCATGATCCAATTGGAGTACGCGCCGTACTCTTTAGGGAGTTCGGCTTCGGTCCATTCGGCGACGAAGTCAGCCAGAACTTGCGACTTTATAGCTCGCCGTGGTTTGTAGGTTATGTCAAATGGTAAGAGCTCAATGGCCCATTTTGCAATCCTGCCCGTTGCGTCGCGATTGTTTATAATATCGTTGAGAGGTACTTCGGAGGCCACCGTTATGGAACACTCTTGAAAGTAGTGTCGCAGCTTCCGGGATGCCATGAACACCGCATACGCTATCTTTTGATAATGTGGGTACCGGGACTTGCATGGAGTTAAGACAGTGGATACGTAGTACACTGGTTTTTGAAGAGGGAATCTGTGCCCTTCTGTTTCTCGTTCGACGACGAGTACCGCGCTGACAACTTGATGTGTTGCTGCGATATATAATAACATAGGTTCGCCCAGGTTGGGCGCGGCCAGGACCGGATTTGTTGCCAGTATGGCCTTGATTTCTTCGAGTCCGGCCGTGGCAGCATCCGTCCATTCGAAGTGTTCGGTGCGCCGGAGGAGGCGATAGAGGGGCAGAGCCTTTTCTCCCAAACGGGAGATGAAGCGGCTTAGAGCCGCTACGCATCCAGTTAGTTTTTGTATTTGCTTGAGGTCTTTTGGGATATCCAATTGTGACAGAGCTCGGATCTTGGCTGGGTTTGCTTCAATTCCTCTACCGGATACAATGAAGCCCAAAAGCTTTCCGGCTGGTACTCCGAAGACACATTTTTCCGGGTTGAGCTTAATGTCATATGCTCGGAGGTTGTCGAATGTCACCCTCAAGTCGTCTACTAGAGTTTCGACGTGTTTGGTCTTGACGACCACATCGTCTACGTATGCCTCTACTGTTTTGCCTATCTGGGTAGCCAGACATGTCTGAATCATGCGCTGATATGTTGCGCCGGCGTTTTTGAGTCCGAAGGGCATTGTGTTGAAGCAGAATGGCCCATATGGAGTAATGAATGCCGTTGCGGCCTGGTCTTTTTCCGCCATCTTGATTTGATGGTATCCGGAGTATGCGTCGAGGAAGCACAATGAATCGTGCCCTGCGGTAGCATCGATGATTTGGTCGATGCGAGGGAGAGGGAAAGGGTCCTTTGGACAGGCCTTGTTAAGGTCTTTGAAATCGACGCAAAGGCGCCAGGATTTGTCCTTTTTTGGTACCATTACTAGGTTGGCTAGCCAGTCCGGATGTTTTATATCTCTGATGAATCCGGCTTCTAAGAGTTTGGCTAGCTCCTCTCCCATTGCCTGTCTTTTGGGTTCGGAAAATCGCCGAAGAGCTTGTTTGACTGGCTTGAATCCTTTTAGGATATTTAGGCTGTGCTCTGCCAGCCTGCGTGGGATTCCTGGCATGTCTGAAGGGTGCCAGGCAAAAATGTCCCAATTTTCCCGAAGGAATTCTCGTAGTGCGGCTTCTACATCAGGATTTAATTGTGCCCCAATGGAGGCCGTCTTTGTGGGGTCCGTTGGATGGACCTGAAATTTGACTATTTCGTCTGCTGGTTTAAAAGAGGTGGACTTGGACCTCTTATCGAGTATCACATCGTCCCTATCCACCGTGGAGCGCAGCGCAGTTAGTTCCTCTGCCGCTAGGGCTTCGGATAATGCCTCTAGGGCCAGTGCGGCTGTCTTATTTTCAGCGCGGAGTGCTGTATCTGGATCACTGGCGAGAGTGATTATTCCATTGGGTCCGGGCATTTTGAGCTTCATGTACCCGTAATGGGGTATAGCTTGGAAGATTGTGAATGCCTCTCGCCCTAACAAGGCGTGATATCCGCTGCCGAATGGGGCCACTTGGAACGTGACCTCTTCGGACCTGTAATTGTCCGGCGAGCCGAACACTACATCTAGTGTGATTTTTCCTGTGCAGCGTACTTCTCGACTAGGGATTATTCCCCTGAAGGTTGTGCTGCTTCGCTCAATGCGGCTCGAGTCAATTTCCATTTTTTGAAGGGTTTCTTCGTAGATGAGGTTTAATCCGCTGCCGCCATCCATGAGTACCTTGGTAAGACGAAAGCCGTCCACTATCGGACTGAGGACCAATGCGGCTGGTGCTCTAGCTGTTCGGAATTTAGGTTCGTCGCTGGCATTGAAGGTGATAGCCGTGTCACTCCATGGATTTGTTGTTGCTACTTGGTAGACTTCGGCGAGGCTGCGGATTGTTCGTTTCCGCATGTTATTTGATGCGAAAGTCTCGAAGACTGTTAATACCGTACTGGTACTGCTGGGCTGGTTGCCCGGGGCTAAAAAGCCTTCGCCACTTTTGGCCACCTGCCGTAATATCCAACATGCTCGAAGGCTATGTGTTGGAGTGGCGCCCTCCGTACTGTGGATTTTGCAGGGTCCGTTGAGCCATCCCTCCAGTACGGTTCCGTACCCTTTAGGGGTTTTTGCTTTTTGGTTTTTAACCCAGGTGCTTGAGTATGACGCACCCTTTTATTTCGGACTGGGGTTGTATTCAGGGCCGGATTGTCCCAAAACCTAGTTTCGGTTTTCCAGGCACTCTCCATCGCGCAGTATTTTTGTACAATGGTCGCTAGGTCGGCGAAGCGTGTAACTTCGCGACGACTGATGGCGTTTATGATTCCCTTGTCCGTGCAATTGTTGCAGAAAATTGAAATCGCGCTTTCTTCACGGCAGTCCTTTATCCTGTTCATAACCAGGAGGAATCTGGCCCAGTAATGATGTACTGTTTCATCGGGCTCTTGCCGTATTTGAGATAGATCGCTTATGTTTGGGTGGGCGGGTGGAATTAAGTTCGGAACCCCGCCCGATCTGAGGCTCAAAGGCCAAGAAGCTTCCGGATTTGGAAGCTTGGTTTGTTGGATGCTTTCCAACAAATCTGGTCCGATGCCTGACTTTAGGTTCAGTATTTGATTGGCGTCCGTCCCTCCGCGGGAATCCGGCCTGGAGGGATCGGGAATCCGGACATAGTTGGTTTTTAACATAGAAGAAGAGTCGCCGCATTGTTCCTCTACCACAACAACGTGGTGGGTAACCTGGGGAGAGTTAATTTCTCTCAGATCGGTTTTAAGCCCAATCTGATCGTAGTCGGTAGCGACTCCCAGGGCGGCGATGCGATCCAAGAGCTCGTTTACGGAGGAGAGCTCAATCAGATCTAGCTGCTCGGCGAATTCCGAGCTGACGTGAAGATCGCTTTTAATGACCTGAGAGGTCATTGTCGGAGCGGTGGCCGAACAGGCGGTCATAAGGAAACCGCCTAGCCGGATAGTCTGGCCGGCGGCCAAAGCTCCCTTGACGACGGTACCGTCTTTAAAGACGGGAAAAGGCATCCTTCCTGATGGTGACAGCACAGAGGAACTCTCAATGAAAGCACCAATGTCGTTGTCAAAACCGGCGGATCTCGGGTAGGGGGTCCCGAACTGTGCGTCTAGGCGGATGGTAACAGGAGACAAGGTACACGATGTTTTACCCAGGTTCGGGCCCTCTTGATGGAGGTAAAATCCTACGTCCTGCTTGATTAATATTGATGATGTGTGTTACAAGAGTGGATCTACCACGAGATCAAGGAGGCTAAACCCTAGAAGCTAGCCTATGGTATGATTGTTGTTCGTCCTATGGACTAAAGCCATCCGGTTTATATAGACACTGGAGAGGGCTAGGGTTACACAGAGTTGGTTACAATGGTAGGAGATCTACATATCCGTATCGCCAAGCTTGCCTTCCACGCCAAGGAAAGTCCCATCCGGACACGGGACGAAGTCTTCAATCTTGTATCTTCATAGTCTTGGAGTCCGGCCGATGATGGTAGTTCGGCTATCCGGACAGCCCCTAGTCCAGGACTCCCTCAGCCCCCGTCCCGACTAACCCTGGAGCGGTTGTCCATGAGATCTAGCCCTTTGACTTCACACGGACGGGCTTTGACCAGTGGACCTCTCCACCCGGTTGTGTCAGGTCCGCCCAAAGGGACATCGGGGAGCAACATCCGGGCCAAACCCACAGCTACATCCACTCCATGTAGACCCGAAGTGTCCGTTTCCTCCCTCCAGGTGCCGGCGGTGGCGCCGTCCGTGAGGGGGGCCATGCACCGTAGACGCGTGCCGCCTTTTCGGACATGCCACAACACCACCCTGCATGTATGAGGGCCCGGTACGACGCTCCGGTGGCATTGCTACCCCCAGGGCCCCCGTCTCGACTAACCCAGGAGCGGTTGACCACGAGATCTAGCCCTTTGACTTCCCACGAACGGGCTTTGACTAGTGGACCTCTCCACCCGGTTGTGTCAGGTCGGCCCAGAGGGACACCGGGGAGCAACATCCGGGCCAAACCCACAGCTACATCCAGTCCATGTAGACCCGACGCGTGCGTTTCCCCCCTCCAGGTGCCGGCGGCGATGCCGTCCGTGAGGGGGGCCACGCATCGGAGACGCGTGCCGCCTCTTCGGACATGCCACAACACCACCCCTCATGTATGAGGGCCCGGTACGATGCTCCGGTGGCATTGCTACCCCCCAGGGCCCCCGTCCCGCCTAACCCTGGAGCGGTTGACCACAAGATCTAGCCCTTTGACTTCACACGGACAGGCTTTGACCAGTGGACCTCTCCACCCGGTTGTGTCAGGTCGGCCCAGAGGGACACCGGGGAGCAACATCCGGGCAAAACCCATAGCTAAATCCACTCCATGTAGACCCGACGCCCGTTTCCCCACTCCCGGTGTCGGCGGTGGCGCCGTCGGTGAGGGGGGCCATGCACTGGAGACGCGTGTCACCTCTTCGGACATGCCACAACACCACCCCGCATGTATGATGGCCCGGTACGACGCTCCGGTGGCATTGCTACCCCCAGGGCCCCCGTCCCGACTAACCCAGGAGCGGTTAACCATGAGATCTAGCCCTTTGACTTCACACGGACGGGTTTTGACCAGTGGATCTCTCCATCCGGTTGTGTCAGGTCAGCCCAGAGGGACACCTGGGAGCAACATCCGGGCCAAACCCACAGCTACATCCACTCCGTGTAGACCCGATGCGTCAGTTTCCCCCTCCAGGTGCCGGCGGCGGCGTCTTCCGTGGCGGGGGCCACACCCCGGAGATGCGTGCCACCTCTTCGGACATGCCACAACACCAACCCGCATGTATGAGGGCCCGGTACGACGCTCCGGTGGCATTGCTACCCCCGAGGGCCCCCGTCCCGACTAACCCTGGAGCGGTTGACCACAAGATCTATCCCTTTGACTTCACACGAATGGGCTTTGACCAGTGGACCTCTCCACCCGGTTGTGTCAGGTCCGCCCATAAGGACACCGGGGAGCAACATCCGGGCCAAACCAACAGATACATCCACTCCATGTAGACCTGACGCGTCAGTTCCCCCCCTCCAGGTGCCGGCGGCGGCGCCGTCCGTGACGGGGCCGCACCCCGGAGATGTGTGCCGCCTCTTCGGACATGCCATAACACCACCCGGTTGTGGTAGGTCATCCGATATATATAAACACTTGGAGCAAAGTCCCCTTCGTATAGACCCGATGCGGCTGTTCCCCATTCCAGGTCCCGGCTGGCGGCGGCACCGTTCATGAGGGGGGTCACACCGCTCTGTACAGAACCAAAAAATAATGTATGCATGCTTATTAACATATACGATATGTAAGTTAGTCAAATAATAATAATGAAGAAAACAGTGAAGAAAAAGAAAAGAAAACTATATGTATTCTTATTAACACATACTATATGCTTATTAACATACAATATGCTTATTAACACATACTATATGTATGCTTATTAACACATACTATATGTAAACTTATTAATACATACTATATGCTTAATAATAATAATACTATATGGAAAAAAAGAAAAAAAAATATGCCTGCGGCCAGGGCAGATGGACGGCGCGCCGCGGATCGATGACGTGTCATCTATGCCGACGGCTTGCCGTCGGCATAGGTCCTGGTCGATGCGCTCTGGATCGGTGCGTGTCCCCCGTATCTATGTCGACGGCCACCCATCTCGGCCGTCGGCATAGATCGGACGCCGTTAGCTGCACGGCACGAGCGGGATCGCCGGGCCCGCAACTATGCCGACGGCCCATGTATGCCGACGGCCGCTGTAGGCGTAACTTGGGATAAGCCGACGGCTGATTTGGGCCGACGGGGGCCGTCGGCATAGCCCGGGATAGCCCGACGGCTTTATTACGCCGACGGCCTGGACATGGCTGTCGGCATAGCCCAGACTGGACCGACGGGGGTCGTCGGCATATATATGGCCATCGGCATAGGGCCCTGTTCCGGTAGTGAGGCGGGGTGTTAACCATAATACTTTGTATCCGCTTGCTGCTACATTTTGAGATAATAAAAACGCTCTTTATCAAAAAATCAACTTTGTACACATGATGTGGTGCATTTTTGTCTTCAAAATCTCTAGTTTTTCAAAACGGATAATTTTTTTGAAACGGTTCAAAATCTCTAGTGGTTGTCTCGTGTAAACATCCTCCTCTAGAACATCATGTAGAAACACAATCTGAAAATCTGTTTGGTATCATGGTTTTGCGATTGACTATCGCCGTGGTGGAGGTGGACAAGCTTTGGAGCAGATCATTAGTGTTGGTGAACAAATGATTTTTACTCAATAATAAATCTCACTCCTACAATAAATAGTTCCACACAACTAACATCGAACTCGTGCACTTACAGTAAATAATGAACAAGCACTAATTGAGGACATGACACTTCTTCCTGATCTCTCCCTCGGCCCCGGTGAGTACGTCCACGTCGCCCATCTTGATCATGGACTCGCTGAAGTCCCTGAAGAACTCGCTGTCGAACTTGCCTGTGGCGATACGCTGGACGCAGTCCTTGGTGGTGGCGTCGAGGAGGAGCGCCGCGTCGGAGCGGAAGAGACCCCTCCGCTTGGCGACGTGGCGGTAGTAGCTGGTATCAGAAGTCTTGAAGCTACCAGGGTCCATCTCAGACAGCATAGTGCGGTCATCAACGCTCTTGCACTTGAGCCTCAGCTTGTCAGCGTACTCGCTGTCCAGAGACGGGTCGACGAGGCCAGAGGTACCGTTCTCGCTGGTGGTGGTGTAGAGGCGGTCGGCGAAAGACGGGCAGTACGCCGTGCCGAGCATGTGGGCGCCGGAGAGGACGACGAGGTCCTTGAGGTCGAGGCCCCTGGAGGCAAAGATCTTGGCGAGCAGAGGGACGTCGCCGGAGGCCGGGGGCAGCTCGTTGCTTGCCTCCGTGGCACTGGACACCCTACCGTCTCTCCTTCCCAACGCCACCGGCCAGAAGGGTCCTTTAGCCAGCACGACAGCGTCGCGGGACATGAGGGTGAGCACGTCGGCGCAGGAGACGATGCCCGGGCACGCGGCCTTGAGCTTGGCCTTCACCCGCTCCACGGAGCCGAACCCTCGCAGGCTCTTGTTCGGCTTGGCGTCCTTCTCCGCCACGTTGCCGTCGGTGGATTCGAGCAGGACAGAGGCATCACAACCCTGCAATTTAATATGCGTTGCATGCACAGACATGTAAGCATACATTCCATGATCAATAGCAGCGGAATTACAAGAACGGGTAAGTTATGTACCCTGACGAAGCAGTCGTGGAAATGAAGACGGAGGAGCGGGCCGGCGAGGCTGGGCGCGGCGGCGATGATCTTGGCCATCTCCTGGCGGACGATCTTCTCAGCGTCGGGGCATGTCTTGCTGTAGAAGCCGATCTCTAGATTAGCCACCGTGCCGAGCTAGCTGCGAGAGCCAGCAGGGCCAGAGGGAGCAGCAAAGACCTGATCGCCATGGACCTTAACCAATTACAGGATCAAATTAAGCTCCAATTATGGGGCTACAGAAAAGAATGTTTCAGTGGTAGTAGGATCTATGTCGAGGAACTGGACGGATGGTGTGTACATGTCCTCGCAACTCCCTGTATTTATACATACTAGTGGTTGGGGCGCGCCCGTGGCGCGCCGCTTGAGCGGAAGCAAAGGCGGTGCCAAGTAGGACGCGCCCCTTCTACTATCCTATTTAAAGTAGTGTGTTTTGTATACATGTAATGTTGCTATGAAAAGACTGATATTTATAGTAGAAGAAACCAGCGGAAATGCAACACATCTAGATCTCTGTATATTTATTGATGTATCATGTGAAAGAAACTGAAATTCCCTGTCAGGTTAATAGCATCAGGAGCATATATCTTGCTGTTTGGCAAAATAAGATATATCAATATAAATTGTGCGCTTGTCCGCCCCGGTAGCAGCGAGCCCTTGATGCCTCCCTCCAACCATATGGCCCACAACGAGAGGAGCACGCTCGCCTAGTCCGCTATGCGCTACATCACCTAGTGCATGTTGCCGATGAGTCGCCACATCCTTGCCCGCCTATACATACAAGACAGCAACAAGAAACATCAATCAAACACATGCGGCAGCAGTGTTCTTGGGGATATCAATCGAGCACACTATAATACAAACACGTACATTTGGATGAGCTCGGCGAGCTGCGGGCTCATCATGGACGGCGACGACCCTCTGGAATAGGGCGTTGACGGAGGCGAGGGAGATGTTGAGCTTGATCCGGTGGTCACTGATGGCAGCTTTGGTCCTCTTGATGGCGAACGACTCCGCACCATTGGCGCCCTGGCTCCTCAGCCGTGCACACTTCTTCTCGTACAACAGCCGGACACGCTTCTGCCTGCAAATGCATTCCATTTCATATTTTTGGCTTGACTGGTTCTAAACTTCTAATGATTATACAAATTCTTGGAGAAGCAAGTGGTACCCTGACTTTTAGGCTATCCTTGTGGCTCTGGAAGAGCAGGAATGGCTCCGACAAAGCTTCACAAACGCCAACTTGCACGTCGCCTTGGTTCCTCTTGGAGCAGTTGGTTGGACTGTATGCACAGGATAGCAATGATCAATGCTACAGTCTAACTTGTACTTATATTCCATGAATCTGTTTTCTCAAATCAGTTATCAAAAGAATAATCCTTAATTTTAGGCCACCTCATTTTGTTTCAGAGCTTCCATACGAAAGAGACAACAATTAGGAACAAAAGGAAATACTTGTAAAAAATTAGAAAACCTGCTTCATGTTCTTCTTTGCTGCAAGGACTTTCTTCATCAAACATCAATCCATCAAGGGTTCCATTCCGAATTCAAGTTTCTTGCTTCTAAAAACAGTTGTCATTCCTACGTAAACCTGAGAAAACACAACTGACCTCAAGCGTGATATATATGCATAGATTAAACCCGATCCATCCATGGAAACACCCATTTCTTCGTTACAGGGGGTATATATGAATCTGTAAAACGTTGAGCTGCTTGGACTTCTAAACATCAGCTACCAACAATGGTAGAAGGTTCAGTAAAAAGAGTTCATCTAGAGGAAGCAAAAAAAATCAGAAAAACATCCAGAGGATGTAAAGCATCAGGATGCAACTAAGGCGGTAAGGTGCGCTACTAATTAGGCTACCATACTTGTTGCTTTTTGGCGCTGTGGGATGGCATGTGCATAAGCAGTATTACTAAACTTATTTTAGCAAGAAGATAGGCAGTACAGATGAGTGACAGGTCCATGTTGCAGGTTAAAATCACATTCAAAAACCAAAGCAAGTTTAGGGGTTTGATATATATTTATAGTCTTGTATTAACAGAGAAGCAGCAGTCTTAAAGGGATCAGAAGTAAATGAATGAATGATCCCTCATGCTTTATCAAACTTGTAATTCTTCTTTGTTATCTTGATTCAAAATGTTTCATGATGTCGCTTAATTTATACTACAGATTTTCTCTACCATGGGAATTTGCTAAGAATAGAGATTGACCCTGAAGCAAATCGATAGTTAACTTAACTGAAGCTAGGTCCTATTTCCTGAACCAAAATCAAATAAAAAGTACTCCCTCCGTCCAAAAATACTTGTCATCAAAATAGATAAAAGGTGATGTATCTTGAACTAAAATACATCTAGATACATTGTCTTTTATTCATTTCGATGACAAATATTTCCGGACGGAGGGAGTAGTTGATTGCCAAGTACAGATTTTGCCAAGTACGACAGGCAAACAAGTTGCTAATTGCAAGTGCTAGCCAATTTATCTACCACCATTGCTACCTAACGAGTTATGCAAGGGTGGTTAGCTTGTACCTGTCAGCTTCTGTTCCCTAACATGGATTCTAGTTACTGGAATCATTTGTGGCAATAATGCAAATTCTAAAAGATGAGTGCTGCAATGTCAAGTGTAGAACAACATATTCAGAAGCACGACACTCACCACACTTGCCCTGATTCTTAAGTGAATGCAAGAGCCATGAGCACTGTGGCAGACTGTTAATCCAAAGGACAACAACAAAATTCTAAAGAACTAAAGGAAGTTGGTGTGGCTCACATTTAGCTTTACTTGAAGACAACAAATCTTCTTATGACCAGACTATAAAATACCAGCAAGCCCATCTAGCCCAGCGCCAGCGAGATCTGAATGTTGAGTTCTCTAAACAAAGAAGAGGACAATCCTTAGCGATCTAGAAACTGTTCAGTTCAAAAAGACATAGTAGTACAGTAACATTTTGAGGAAAGAAATCATTAAATAAGGAAAACTTGTGATCTGGAAACTTTTCAGTTCAAAAATACATAGTAGTACAACAACAATTTGAGCTGAAGAAATCTTTAAGCAAGGAAAACTTGGGATCTGGAAACTTTTCAGTTCAAAAAGACATAGTAGTACAGCAACATTTTGAGTTGAAGTAATCTTTAAATAAGGAACACTTGCTTTGGTGATGTCCTTGTGTAAGAATTCCAAATAATTCCAAATCTTTATCGTACTTTGAAAAAGGCAGCATCCATTATTAAAGCACGAAGCTTTGAGAGAACTAAGCTTATAATAATCTAATCTATCATTTGCAACATAGTAGTGGTACCTGAAATTAAAATGTACCGAGACATGAAAAATACTCTTTTGCCTTTATTACTACTAAATAATGTGTCAAGATGACTCCATATAGAATTCTAACATGATGTGGGAAGAAAGTTCACCGAGCTATTTCAGATCATGTAAACAGAAGGCTGTTACATATCCTGCAGCCAGAATAATAACATAAGGGCAAATGAGATAAATTAATATCAGTACACAACAGTTCAGAGTAGGGGGAAAATGATCAGATGGGTGTTCTGAATTGAAAATTTAGATCTCATACAACACAAAAAGGCTCATTTCAAACAACCCAACAAATTCATGAAACGATGGTGTATGGCAAGACTTACTGAAGGTGTGGAACCATCGTATGGATTTTATCCTGCCTTGCAATCTACCAAAAGCCTTTTGGCATTCTGGATGTATGATGTCAGTCCACCAGGATAGCTTGAATTAAGTCAGCAAAACTGCACAATGAAAACTTTAGCAGGAAAAGAACAATCTTTACTTTCTTACGCACTTGTTCATATGAAATCCCATTGACTTCAAACAGAAAGCTACTACCAGACAAGTTCGCATGTGACTTTCATATAAAAACTTATCACAATAAAGTAGTTAGATATTTTTGGTAGTTTGTTAGTAAATGTCCCTTGCAAGTATGAGATCCATCATCGATCCAACATAGGCAGTGAAATATTTCAAGGATACAACCCAAGACACACCTGGTCAAAGAAGCTTTTCTTCTTGTTGTCATCAACACAGCTAGAAAGTTCATTATGTAGTCAGGCACCTATAAAAATGACCAGATGATATCAATAAGCCAAGAACCTTCGATTCTCCACACCATATAAATAGGTTGGCTCGAACGATTTGCTTCTTTTCTGAAACCACTTTCACTATATATTTGCGTCAAGAAACATTCACGAAGAAAATAAAACTGACTTTAGAAATAAAGAAAAAGAAATTTACTCATGCAGTAAAGAGCATTAAGCAACCAACTTATCACCTCCAAAGAATGAAAGAAAACAAAAGTATACATTCGGGAAATCTCAAATTTAGGCCATGTTCTAATTTGGAAGTTCAGTACCTTAAGATCCATGTGAATACTATACAGGTCGTATAATTGCAGAGGTAAGAAAAATAGAATTGTTATGTATAGATACAAAATAAGAAGAAAAGATAGGTGCTTAGAACTGGCAGGTACAAACATAAGGAAACAATTAAGCACACCACAGCAAGGATTCAACACAATAGTAATTTGTCTAACAGAACAAACTGCAGAATTAAACTGTATACTCAACTATCTTTGGTTCACATTGTATATGATCTTGTTTAAAAGTCTTGAGTTTAAAAGAGAACAGAGATTGCAGCTGATAATATAATCTTGAGTTTAAAAATTATATGCATTGTCAATACAGGTGGATTAGGTACACTGTCAACACATCATTCTACCATAGGTGCTCATGCCGCTTGATACTTCCTCTTAAAGGTTCCCACTCCATCTAAAATGCCAAGACACATGGGGAATTACAGCTAGCAGTGTTCTACTACAACTTTTCATATAACTTTTCTTTAAAAACAAAATGACATATTTTCAATGAAGAAATGAAAGATCAATTATTTATTCTTTCAGTGCCAATGAGCAAAGTTGAAGGGTTCACCCCGGCCATACTCATAGAACCTAATAGCTAAACAGTACTGTATTATTTATTAACCTGATAACATCGTAGTATTAGCTAGGTCCTGACATTCAAATCCCTAGTTGGACACTATCACAGACCATGGGGTGATGCAGCACAGAAAATATATGTGAGCATTCTCAAATCATAACCAAATTGAAAGTAGAAGATTTATCATGTCATTAACATGTACATTATTCTTTTCATTTATCACAAAAACAGGAAAGTGAGTCTATTCGATAATATATGCTTAGGATATTTAAGAAACAAACTATATGGAACAACAAAGGTTGTAAACATACCTAAAAAAAGAATTGTAAACGACAGAACCAAGAAGCTGCATATGTATTTGTTACTTCAACCATGAACCCAAATTCCTGACTACGTAAGAAACATTTTTGAGATTCTAAATCATCTTTGGAAGAACACTGGCCCTCTAATGATATTGGAATATTGCCTCAGCATCAGGGTCATGTTTAATCCTTATTTCTATCTCAACACCATCAGCCAACACAAAGGGATCAGCAGTCAAATCCATCAATCGGCTAACCTCCAGGAGAGACAGAGAGACTGCATAAACATCCAATCCTAGAACTGACAAAATCTACACACAAACGAATTTACATCAGCCTCTCAATTTCATCTCCTGCAATAAATTAAACATGAATTCTGCCACTACAAAGCGCATCAATCCAGAACAGCCTCCTAAATGCTCAATATACAAAATCCAAACAGATGTTAGATCGACGCAGGAAAGCTATATCATCATAGCCATTCATGAACATGATAGGAAGGAAACCGTTATCTTGACATCTGAACTTGCCCTATATGACCCATAAGTTGAAACCAGTAAAGAAGTGGGGAGTAACCAAAAGTACAAACTGATAAGTAGATAAATAGTATAGTAGAAGAAAGATATTATAAAAAGTAAAACAACAACTGAAACAAGCAAACTGACCCGAACCCGATAAAATAACCTAAAATAAACTATCCAAGGGACAGCAGAATGATCACAGCCATTCAAGGAAAAGTAAAAACAGAAAAATAAAAAGTCTGAATGCACCAAACTGGTTCCCACCATGGACAACAAAATAATGAGAAGGCAAACCAAACACCACGAGAGGTGATATTTGCATAGCTGCTCTTACTAAGATAGCAGATGCCACAACCACAACAATTCATCACTTTTAAACATAAAAAGGGGATAAATAAATGTGTAGAGGCCACAATATTAGTTGCATTGAGATTTGAGAGGGCTTAGATTCGCCTTTGATAGATCATAGAACCTAGCACCACGGCTCCAGCGTCTTCTTGCACCAGATCAATCCCCACCACTGAAGTCGAGCTCCATCACTCAAAGAGTGACCATCCAATACGGAGCCGTCAATATTCAGTGAGAATGAAAAGGTTCCAAAAGAGGGGGGAGTGGGTTTTTTATGCCCCCGGGTCCTTGAATAATCAAAGACAAGTTTATGTCAGCCATGTTTTATCATCATCGCCCCAGATATGTTTCCAACATGGTTCATTTTGTGCTGAACTTTTCCAAATAAGTCAAACCAGTGATTTCGGCCGCAACATGTGTGTGAGAGAGATGTGGGTCGTACTGAATCCAAAACAAACAGCCGGGCTGCGAGAAATCCATTGACGGGGTCTCAGATCGCGTGCCAGATCGAGCAAGCCCTCGACCAGAACGCACCACGGGCCCCGCCGCTCGGTCCCCAGTCCGCACGGCCGCGGACGCCTCCCGCACCGGCGGCAACCCAGGGGGGCCTCCAAGCCGATGCGCGACCGGCGAGCCCGTCGGTCGGTAGCTGGCCGGCGCTGGCGGCTCCCTCCATCATCGCTGCAGTTTGGGGAGGGATGCGGTCGGCGGGATTCCCGTCCACCACCAGCCGCCGCAGCTCCGCCTCCACCTCTGCGCGCCCGCGTCCGAGCTGCATCCGCAGTCGCCCTTTGCTGCGTGCGCCGGCTTGGCCCACCTCGTCGAGGCGCAGGGGAATAAGAGAGGGGAGTAGGAGATGGCGATTGGGTTGGATGCCGCCGAAGGAAGAGGCGGAGCCGCGGAGGAGAGGAGAGGTTGCGTGCCGAGGGGCGGCGACGGTGCTAAATCGGCCGAGGAAGGTGAGGGGCTGGAGCGGCAGCGTTAGGGGAGGAGGAGGCCGCCGGTGGTGGGATTGGGGCGGCGGCGGGGTTGGGGACGAGAAGCCGTTCTATACACGCTAACCCCCCGATCTCGTTTTCCCTCTCACCCAATCGCTACCGTGTTTTATTTTTGTCGTACCTGTGATGACGTGGCTATCGCGGGGAGGCGCCCTTGATGCGCAGCTGAATGGTTTTAATGCCGGCCGGTTACGTAGCCATGGGTGCATGCCAACGTGTGACAAGTTGACAACCTGTTATGTGTGTACACAAGTACACATGCATGTGCTAACTAACACCTCTCAATACAACCGCCTCAGCTGATTCAAACGCGGCTAAACGAAGAAGTTAATGCAGAAAAAAGGAAGAAAATAGATGTCACCAAGGCCGTTCAATCGTTCATGATTATTGCCGTCCATCGTAACACGGCATGTATGTACCATTCGTCTCTGAACTAGTTAGTTTCAACGGATGTGAGGCAATTATCCAGAGGATATTATATGCAACAAGGGAATAACCTTCTGTAGCTCCATGTGCTTGAACAATTATTTGGGTAGGCTGTCTACTTAATACTGTCTCTACAGGAAATTCCATGGGAGAGACTTGTTGCTTCAAGTCGAAAGCTCCTATTTCGTATGCTATGGCACGCCAATTACAATCACTGCGTTCTCTCTTAGTGTGGCATTGGAAGGAACATGATTTTTGGCAACAGAAATCGGATGGCCAATAAATTAGTGTACCCTTTACTAGCGTGGAAGGGTTTTGCTGACGGGACAATATTGCCGATGAGTGTTAAGGAACTAATGTAATGAACAGTCTCATTTTATCTTATTCCTGATGAGTTTACGCATTTATACTTCCTGACGAGGTGCGTGCACAGGACGTGACTGTTACAGGAGATGGAAGGGATACGTATGTGGGAGTGGGAAAGAGGCCAACCGCATCTTTGTTGGAGCATCTTCAACAGCCGCCCAACACGCGGCGCGCTAAAACAGCGTTTGCAGCCAGCCGATCGCCTGTTTTGGCGTGGCGAGTAGCGCTTGCTCCAGCGGTCGCGGTAAATTTTAGCGCGCACGAGTAGCTCCAGCAGGTGCGCTAAAAAAGCAGCGCGCGCAAGCAGCCGGCGTTTGTCATATGTTGCATTTTGGACACGAGATGATATTTCAAACATCAAAACAAAGACATGGCATAATTTAAATCACCCAAGCAAGTTCATGACATAAAAGTGCAGGCCCATAAGTTCAAATTCATGCCCACAACATCATCCAACCAAGATCAAAATCCGAACCAATCATGACACAAAAGTTCACACCAATGAATGGCCCATCAACAATCAAGCATCGTCCTCGTCTTCATCATCCTCTTCGTCTTCCTCCGATTCATCATCCGAAGATGATTCTTCCTCCTCCTCTTCGTTGTCGCGCGCCGCATCATCATGTGAAGCTCGGAAGGTGTTGGCAAGATCTTCAACGGCATCACGCGAAGGTGTGTGAGGCACACCGGAAGACATGCCCGGAGGTGCTCCCATGCCTCCCATGAAAGACACAAAACTCATGCCTCCCATGCCGCCCATGCCGCCCGGAGGTGCTCTGAAGCCACCCATGCCTCCCATGGTCTCCATGGTAGCTCCAAAGCCACCCATGGCACCCATGCCGCCCGTGCCACCTCCGAAGCCACCGATGCCTCCCATGCCACCAATGCCACCACCACCCATGACGCCAATGCCACCGCCTCCCATGCCGCCAATGCCACCACCACCCATGTCACCCATGCCACCGCGAATCATGGCTCTTTTCTGGATCAAGACTTCTTCACGGGCAAGATTGACGTACTCCTTTTGCGCCTCACTGAGGGTAGATGTGTCCATGAAGAACAAGTACTTCTCCCATTCCAACAACCTAGCTCGCTCCTCCATGGCCACCTTCCTCTCCTCCAATGCCACCTTCCTCTCCTCGGCCGCTACCCTCCTCTCCTCGGCCGTGGCATTTTGGTTCCTTGCCATCTTCCTCACCTCGTTCGTTTCCTTTTATGCCTTCACAATAGCTTTCATAGCATTTTTTATCTCATCATCTCCTTTCCTCTTCTTCTTTTTTTTCCGTCTTTCTTGCATCCATCCGGTCGTTTTGGCTTCGAGTATGAAACCGAGTTTGGTGCAGGGCTTCTCTTGCCGTCATCACTTGATGCCTCCTCCTCATCATCATCCAAATCAATAGTTCGCTTATGTTTGTTGCTCTCATCAACATCATCGATATCATCACGCTTCTTCCATTTCTCATAATGCTTCAATTCGTCATAGCAATGAGGCAAGGTAAATGGTGTCCCTTTCTTCATCTTCCCTTTCTTGCTCTTCTTATCCTCTCCTTTGAACAAGTTTTATGCAATATTGAACTGCATAAAAACAAAACAAGTTAGCCGGCGCTTCGGTAGCCGCGGCGTCCGTCGCACGCCTTGCAAGCTTCTTCCTCGATGGCTTAGTGGAGCCGGAGTCGTCCGCCGCCTTGTTCTTCTTCGCGGATACCTTGCCATTCTTCGCCCGCGCCACATTTGGGAGCTTCGAGAGGGGGGGCACATGGCTTTACGGAGGGCGTCGGCACGACGCCACCCGCCGCCGAGGTCATCCGTGGCGGCATGAAAAGGCCGCGCGTGATACCGGTGCTTGGAGGAGCACCGGCGGAGGCGAAGCAAAAGCTCCCCGCGCTAGGGTTTGCGGCGGCGGCGGAGGGGTCACGGGTGTAGGAAGGGGTGAGGGGGGTGCCGGCGCGGGCGTCCATCGGGTCAATTCGTTGGCGGCGGCGCGGGCGGGGTGAAGGTGGCGCGGTAGAGAGAGTGCGGCGCAAGCGCTCGAGAGTGCGGCGCGAGGAAGAGGACACACCAAATAAACAGCTTGCGATGGCGATTCAGACCGCACACTGAACTCTATATGCCGCGCGTGCACTTATTGCGCGTCCGTTGGAGTCCGGATATCGATTGCACGTGTGCTAAAAAGCACAATTTTGCACCGCGGCGCTTATTTCGCGCGGCTGTTGGACATGCTCTTATAATAAGCAAATATTACTCCTTCCGTCCGGAAATACTTGTTATCAAAACGAATAAAAGGGGATGTATCTAGATGAATATTAGTTCTAGATACATCCCTTTTTATCCATTTTGATGACAAGTATTTTCGGACGGAGGGAGTACATTTTTAATTAAATTCTAAGACTCCCCCTAATCTAAAGTAGTCCGTGTAAGTATCATAATCTTGAAAAGCTCCTCCAAAAACCCCCACTAGAAAAATATGAGGACATACACGTAAGAAAAAACTCCTTTCAAAAACCCAGTGAGAAAACAAGAAAAAATGACATATTAGAATGCTGGTATTATAATCCTCAAAGAAGAGAATGCTTGTATTACTATTGTATTATTAAAAACCTTTTATGGGAAACAGTTTAAGAAAATCTCATAATTGAAACAAGTGCAATATCAAAGACCTTTTACGGGTTAACATTCAGGAGAGCACTCCCCTGAACCTTGCAAATAATAATGTCATCTTGTGACAATCCCATTAACATATATATTTCTACAATGAAGGACTTGGTAAAGACTTTATGAACAAACCATTGAGATTATCACATGACTTCATTTGCAAAATATGTATCTCCCCATTTTCCCGCAACTCATGGGGATAAAATACCTCATGTAATATTGCTCTATGTGTAACCCACCTGCATCTGCGCGATACAGATTTTTTTTTTCTTCATGCATAATGGTGGGTGATTCCTACCAATCAATCCCCCCCCCCCCCCCCCGAACTTTTAACAAAGTTCATCATTCTGTGAGGCCACACACATTCATACGATGCTTCATACAAATCAACGATTTTCAGTATATCTTTTACGATTTTCAAGAAAAGGTTGTACCTCCATTCAAGAAGATTTTTTTAGTTATGATTTGAGGGGGATCTGATATATACTCACTCTATGCGAAAAAGTTTGTCCCAAACTTGTCCCTCAAATGGATATGAATGTATCTAGCACTAACTTGGTGTTAGATACATTCATTTGAGGGCTAAGTTTATCCGGACGGAGGGAGTACCCAACATCATGATATCCAACCATGGTCAAATTCTGATTTTTTTTCCCTTAGAAACAACGAAGATCTCTGATGTTCAGAAGATACATAAAAATATTCTTCATACCAACCCAATCTCTTTTCATTGGCGATGCACTGTATGTAGCCAATAAAGCACTACAAATGATATTTCAAACCTGGCGCACTATGCTAGATAGATTAGTGCTGCAATTGCACCTAGATATGGGAACCCAGTTCTAATATTTCTTCGTTATCACCCTTAGGTCTAGATGGGCCATTATCCCTATCAAGAGATTTGACGATCATTATATATATATAAACATTAAATGCATTGGCATGCACACGAATTTGGACCTTCCATAATATAGCGAACCAACCTGTAGTTGAGATGGTTAGGTGGACAGTGGTATCCCCAACCCATCAGCATTCAAATCCTGGTGCTCGCATTATTCCTGGATTTCTTTCAGGATTTCCGGCGATGCGCTTTCAATGGGAGGAGACGTTCCCGTCGATGACGAGGCGCCTACGGTGACTTCGTAAATCTCAAGATGATATGCCGGCTCAGTCTTTCGGAGGTGCTCATAGTGATAGGGTGTGCGTGTGTGCGTTCATAGGGGTGAGTGTATGCGCGTACATATAAGCGCTTATGTCTGTACTGATGCTCAAAAATAATATTAAAAATATTTATTAGTCAGTCACGATTCCCACCTTCCAGAAATATTGCATGCGGATAAATTAGTACCTATCATAATGTTTCGCATTATTCTGTTGCTATTTAATTCGACCGGTTTACAAAAATAAAAGCTGCGCTCTAATTTGATTTCTTACCCAAAAAAAGGGCTCATGCACTGCCATTATTTGGCCGAGGAATTAAAGCGGGGGGAAATGAAAGCATCCAGCACACATTGCATACCATACGTGACCACTCTCCCTGATTCATTTTCTACATGCGCACCCCGCTGATGTCACCTCTCCTTTGTCTGTCTTCCCCACAAGCATACCTAGATCATCATCGGTCCATCGTTAATCTTCACACGAGCATACCCAGGTGATCATCCCCCCTTCGTTTAGATTGGCTGTGGTAGCCAGTGTCACCTCCATGGTCGCCGATTGCGGTCGTTTTTCTCCATCACAGCTATAGCAATTTACATATTTCTTTCCATTTGTAGGTATATTCATGCCCAAGTTACAAAGGTGTGCTACTTTAAGAAGAAAGAAAATTGTTGGGGTTGGTCGTCGCAAGATGCCTGCCGATGTAGACCACGATAACGACTTCATGGATCCACCGGTCAGGTCGTCCTCACTTCCCGTTAAATATGTAGCGCCGGTTTCTAGATGCACCACTAGTAGAAAACGAAGCTTTAATACCGGTTCATAAGGGCCTTTAATACCGGTTCTGCAACCGCCACTAAAGGCCCACCACGTGGCGTGAGCTCGCGCCGTGGTATGGGGGACCTTTAATACCGGTTGATGTTACCAACCGGTACTAAAGGTATTTTTTTTGAAAATTTTGAATATTTTTTCAATTTTCAATTTTTTGAATTATTTGATGATTTAGTCTCTAATCGCCCCTCTTAACTACTCAAGTGTGGATCACTCATTCCAAATCGTCTAACTTCCCAACCGGTCACCCATCCTCTCACTCCCCTAGCCTAAGCACGCTTAACTTCGGAGTTCTATTCCCCCTACTTTCCAAGTCTGCACTTGTTGTTTTCCTGACAAATGTAAGCTGTAAATCCTATTAACCCTCGGCAGTTTAGCTTGAGCATTGGGTCACACATTTCACCGTTTGAGTTTGAAACTATTATTCTAAAAAACAGTAATTATTTAGTAACACTAATATTTCTTAGATAAGTTTGACCATAGTTTGACCATACTTTGACCAGATTTGACCAAAATTCAAAAAATTGAAATAATTATTTAGTAACACTAATATTCTTGAATAAGTATGTAGTAACATTAATACTTCTTGAATAAGTAGTTTGACCATAGTTTGACCAGATTTAACCAAAATTAAAAAAAAACTTAAATTTGAGCATATCTTTTTCTCCTTTTGGAATTTCAGGATTCTAAAAAATTGCAAACAGACCATAGGCTGTCAAAATCGGATGCGGATTTTGGTGCTGAATTTTTTGATATATTATACGTTTTTTTCTGACATCGTATGCAAAAGTTATAGCCGTTTTACATTTTCCCTACACTTTTTGCAAAACATGTCCAAATTTAAGTTTTTTAATTTTCCTATCTAGTAGATGTAGTAATATAACTACATCTCGAAGAATTTAATGTTTTGAATTTTTTATCATTTTCTTTTGTATTTTTCAAAACTGAAATGGCGATATACACGGGGGGGGGGGGGGGGGTAGAGATTGAAAATTGCCCTTTAGTACCGGTTTGTGCCACGAACCGATATTATATGTCAAACCCCTTTAGTACCTGTTTGTGGCATGAACCAGTACTAAAGGCTAGCCATTTAGTACCGGTTTGTGCCACGAACCGGTACTAAAGGTGATCGCGGGGCCCCGGCCTGACGCCAGCCTGCCACCACCCCTTTAGTACCGGTTCGTCGCACGAACCGGTACTAAAGGTTCAAAACGAACCAGCATTAATGCATAGCCGTTCGAACCGGCACTAATGGTACCATTAGTACCGGGCCAAAATTGAACCGGCACTAATGTGTCTCACATTAGATCCTTTTTCTACTAGTGCACACCCGTTTCAATTTCGTCCATCATGAAAGATTTTATCGATGAAAAGAAACACTTAGTTGGGGAGATAAAGTTTGATGGAATTTTAAAACTACCGGAAATCACAAACTCTCATGAATTTAGTCACAACCTTCTATCTAGGGTATCCACTAAAGATATAGCATTAGAATGGGCGATGGAACTATTCTCTACTTCACTGATGGTGACGTTCACAAAGTTCTGGGTATCCCATTCACGGGAAAGGAGTTCCGATTTCCTTCCACGGAAGAAATCAATCACATAAAAAATATTAATATGCATCCGACTAAATGTCCCGAAGTTTAAGAAAATCACGAGAAGTGTACTCATTGGTATTCTAAGCAAGAAACATGAAGCGCAAATGTCGGATGATGAAATTGCTGCCTTCAAGACTACATTCATTCTACTTTTGATGACAAAATTCCTTGCGCCCCAAACTTTGTTGGACAATATATGTCCAAGATATTTTATGGCGCTTAACAATTTGGATGACATTCCTGATTGGGACTGGGCGAGGTATAGTAGCAGCACGGGCATTGGCCAACAAGCTCATCGATGAAACAAAAGCCACATACGTAAACTAATGTGTCATCTTTCTGCATGTATTTACATTGCATAACAAATCTAACTTTGCATAATCAGCTTGCATATAATTTCGAGAATTTGACAAGGTGAAAGACTAATACAGTCTGCAATGGTATAACTAGGCAATGAAATACCTTCCAAGGATGCGCCTCTAATTAATGTACATTTTTTGAAATAATGAAATCAAAATGATTCCCGCACCTACTGTCATGTATGATAGCTGATAGGTAAAATATAAAGGATCAATACGAATAATTGCAAAAATCATTAATTGTTGAATGTCACACATTTCACTAGTTTGGGTCATGTATGTATGTGTACATATAATTAGAAATAATTCAGAAGTAAGACTATCAAAATAGTGAACTGGATATTAAACTCATATCGACGTACATGAGCAAGGTATGGCAACCGAGATAATAACATACAATTGGACGATACTCAGTCAGAACACACGTTTGCCCTGCTACCTGGGTATTAAATTCATTAAACAGTTGGCAGAGAGGACGACAGTAGAGTAACACGTGCATTGCTTAGTGTTATGCAAAAGACAAAATGAATGGAAAATCATAAATATCTTGGCACTGTTATTATTAAGGATGAACAATACATGCTTTAATAAGATGAAGGAATTTTTGGAAGAAAACTATTACACTTGTACTGTATCAAGTATGTAAATGAGGATCGCCAGTTCGCCACATGTGGAAGTGTTATGGCCAGGAAGTTGGCACTTCTTGCAGACTTTATTAATCTTTGACCTAGTCAAATTCTCCTGAAATTATATGCAAGCTGATTATGCAAAGTTAGATTTGTTATGCAATGTAAATACCTATAGAAAGATGACACATCCGTATATGTATGTGGCTTTTGTTTCATCAGCGAGCTTGTTGGCCAATGCATGTGTTGCTGCTATAATGTCATTAATGACATACCTCGCCTAGTTCCAATTAGGGATGTCATCCAAATTTTTGAGCACCATAAAATATCTCTGACATATATTGTCCAACAAAGTTTGGGGCGCAAGGATTTTTGTCATCAGAAGTAAAATGAATGCAGTCTTGAAGACAACAATTTCATCATCCGACATTTGTGCTTCAAGTTTTTTGCTTAGAATATCAGTGAGTACACTTCTCGTGATTTTTTTAAACTCCAGGACATGCAGTCGGATGCATATTATATTTTTTATGTGATTGATTTCTTCCGTGCAAGGAATTCGCTACTCCTTTCCCGTGAATGGGATACCCAAAACTTTGTGAACATCACCATCAGTGAAGTACAGAAGAGTTCCATCACCCATTCTAATTGATATATCTTCAGTGGATACCCTAGATAGAAGGTTGTGACTAAATTCACGAGAGTTTGTGATTTCTGGTAGTTTTGAAATTCCGTCAAACTTTATCTCCTTGACTAAGCGTTTCTTTTCATCGTTAAAATCTTTCACGATGGATGCATCTAGAAACCGGCCCTACTTATTTAACGGGAAGTGATGACGACCTGACCGGTGGCTCCATGGAGTCGTTATCATGGTCTGCAGCGGCAGCCATCTTGCGACGACCAACCCCAACAATTTTCTTTCTTCTTGCAGTAGCACACCTTTGTAACCTGGGCATGAATATACCTCCAAATGGAAAGAAATATGTAAATTGCTATAGTTGTGATGGAGAAAAACGACCGCAATCGGCAACCATGGAGGTGACACTGGCTACCATAGCCAAGCTAAGCGAAGGGGGGATGATCACCTGGGTATGCTCGTGTGAAGATTAACGATGGACCGATGATGATCTGGGCATGCTTGTGGGGAAGACGGACGAAGGAGAGGTGAAATCAGCGGGGTGTGCGTATGTAGAAAATGAATCAGGGAGAGTGGATCACGTATAGGTATGCAATGCGTGCTGGATGCTTTCATTTCCTCCGGCTTTAATTCCTTGGCCAAATTATGATAGTGCATGAGCCCTTTTTTTTGGTAAGCAATCAAATTAGATCGTAGCTTTTATTTTTGCAAACGGCCGAATTAAATTGCAACAGAATAATGTGAAACATTATGATAGGTACTAATTTATCCGCATGCAATATTTTTGGATGGTGGGAATCATGACTGACTAATAAATATTTTTTATATTATGGAAGGTCTAAATTCATGTGCATGCCAATGTATTTAATGTTTGGTAAACATTTGCCGCCGGCAAGCCGGCCCAAACTTGAGCCGGTCACCTCGCGAGTCAGCGCGCCACATCTCCCGCACAGAGCCACATCACACCTAACGTGGCCCGTGCAACCGACCCCTTTATTTCTATCTTGACCCTTCTTTCTCCTGGCCACACACCTCACCTCTCTCCTATCTCAGTTTCTTCAAGCTTGCGATGCGCCACTGCTCCTGCTGCTCCCCTTGTCCTTTTGTCTATTCTTTTCGAAGCAATCACCATGGGAAGCACGGGCCCAATAACGGCTGCTACAATCTCGCGCGCTCCTCGGGCTGTAGATGCCAAAGTCGGCCGCATCGGTGCTGGAGAAGATGAGCCCCCAGCGCCGGCGTGTGACGAGGCGGCTGAAATGTTGGAACCAGCAAACCATTTTGCTGGAACCAGCGAACCGAGGTGTTGCAAGCCCGTGGCCTGATCCACGACGAAGCCGAAGGCTGTCGGGGCGCACTGATTCATCGTTGCTCGAGCCGTCCACCATTTTTGCTGGAATCGTCGGTGTGGTGTGCTGCAACCGGCGAGGAGAAGAGTTGAGACGCACGCACGACATCTGACGTGCGCGCGGCGTGCAACGACGGGACAAGATTTTTGCTGGAACCAGCCAACTATTTTGCTACGACGGTGACCATTTTTGCTGGAATCGTCCTCGCGGGATTCTGCAACGGTGACCATGGCGCGCTCGATTTTTGCTACAACGGTGACCGCGGCCAGCTGGAACCGTGCTCGCGGGATGTTGCAATGCTGACCACAATGACCTTGGAGCGCTCGATTTTTGCAACAATGGTTGTCGTGGCTAGCTGGAACCATGCACGCGGGATGCTTCAACGGTGCTCATTGCAAGCACGGTGTGCAGGAAAGCTGCAATGGCGACAGCGAAGACACTGGAGAGCTGCAATGGCGATGGCGGGCAACCCTGGGAAGATGCAATGGCGATGGTGGGCCACCCAGGGGAGCTTGCAAGGGCAACGACGCGAGCTGGAACCGTGCAGTCGGATGCTGCAACGACCAAACATACCACGACTTCCTGCCTCGGGGAGACGGTGAGCGAATGGGGGCGAGAGACGGCGAGCTAGATGGTGCGGCGATGCCTCGAGGTGAGTAAGTGGTGCGGCGGCGGTTTTGGCCTCGCTCGGTGTTCCGGTTCCATGTGCATCGATGCATTTTACAGGCAGAAAAAAGAGGAAGAGAAGAGGAGCGAGATAAGAAAGACCTGACGGCTTGAGGGGTGCAAATCCAGTGGCTAGGGCGTGACCGGCCGAAAATTGGGCCAGTCCGCCGGCGCCTAGCGTTGGCCTTAATGTTTTTAACTGGTTGGGGGTTAGGCAGTTTGATGCGGAGCATCCTTCCATCATCCCCATGGACTCTACATCAACACATCCACCCCCACAAGGACCCATGACAAGAGCTAGAGCACGTGCTTTGGAAACCGAGGTGAACTCCTTCCTACTAGACTTGCATATGGACACAAATGGAACATGTCTACTACCTCACCAAAATATGCTATGCATCCTTAGGTATGAAGTGGAACATCACCAAGAAGCTCAGGAGCACCCCCAAGGAGAAGGAGATCCACCCCAAGGCCATAAGGATCGAGAAGGAGTGCAGCAGCAGCAAAGTATTAGATGATATCTTAGTGAGCTTTGCTCCATTACCTTCTCTCTTTGAGGATCAAGACCCCATAGGAAAGAATCCTTGAGGATTTCAAGACCTCCATTGGGAGAAGACTACCAGCAAGACTCCTCTTCCTTTGGATTTGGGATGAACTACCACCAAGACCCCTCTTCCTTTGGATTTGGGATGAACTTTGTCATTGTATCTTTCCTTTGATTATGTTTGAGACTTGTGGATCTTGTGTTGTTACTCTAGTGGATGTGTAATTGGGAATTGTTGGAGTGATTGTCTCTTTGTGTTCATCTTTGTGTTCTTGTGATTTCTCTTCATTTTCCCCCTCCAAGTGTGAAAAGATCCTTCCTAGGGTTCTACCCTACATCACAGTTGTAAACCCGATATATCTCGATAGGATGATGAGTTGATCGAACGACTGATGCTCTAGGTGCCTAGGTGGCACCTAGGTGCCCCAGTTATTTCACACACACACACACACACACACACACACACACATATATATATATATAGATGGTCTATTCTGCTAATATTAGCAGAATAACTATTCTGCACACCACTTCCGCATTGCATGCTTAACACAAATGCACGTCATTCTTTGAACCAAGTGTGCTGCAGTACTCACACGAGTGAATTTCTCGTCGGAAAAAACTGCACGCGTTATTTTTTCAGTATTGTTTTCGCTCTATTTTTTAACCGTTTATCGTAATGAGGCGTGTAATGTACTGTTGAAAAGCTATGGATTAGGCGCAACTTTGACATGTTGAACACTTTTCGAGATTCCACGCGGTTTAAGAGCAGTTTTGAAAATGGTGCGGCGGATGACGAGTGGCAGCGAGCGTTTTTTTGTGTTTTTTTCTAAACCGCTTGTCAGAATGAAGCAAATGATATGCTGTTGGATAGATATCATCGAGGCGCATCTTTTTCATATATGAATCTTTCTCTAATTCGTTACGATTTAAGAGCAGTTTCAAATTTACTAAATCGCGGAATTCTGTTTTTCAAGTTTTTTAAAATTTTTGGTATTGTTTTTGCTCCAGTTTTTGAACCGTTTGTCAGAACGAGGCGTGTGATATGCCGTTGGAAAGCTATGAACGAGCCGCAACTTTCATATGTTGAAATATTTTTGAGATTCCTTACGGTTTTAAGTTAATTTTGAAAATCGTGCAGCGGACGATGAGTGGCAGCGGCCGTTTTTCGTGAAATTTTTGCAAACTGCTGGTCGGAATGATTCAAACTATACGCTGTTGGAAAGATGTCGACGATACGCAACTCTTTCATGTAGAACACTCTCTCTAATTCTTTACGGTTTAAGAGGAATTTCGAATTTACCGAAATGCGGACACTCTGTTTTTCGCGACACCCAAATCGACGTGGGTACTTCATCCGACTAAAAACCGCACTGCATCAGACGAAAACACGCACTGCATCATACGGGTAAGAGAACTGCATGGTTTTGGTCAGAATGAAAACCGCACTGCATCGAACGGGCAAATGAGCTGCATAATTTCTTTTGTCAGGCGTTATTTTTCTCATACGAGTTTTGTTGTCTTTTTTTATGAACGAGAGTGGACCGCAGAGACTAGGGCAAGTGAACCACATCATATATCGAAGTGGACCGCATTACCATCTCATTGTTTCACTAAAATTTTAGCACATTCATGTTGGGCACAAGTGAACAACATCACTCTAAAAAATGAACCACATTCAAGTACCAAATGCACTGCATGTGTTGATGTAGTTGACTAAATTTTGATACACACAAAACAAATTGCACTTCATACAGAGAGGTAATGAAACATCATTCTTTTTACACAAACAGTACACACGAGACACCAAATTCAGCATACGAGACACTTGATTTCTTCGTCACACGATGAGCTAATGCACTGCAAGCCCACGTTTCTGAACCGCATGAGGTGCCCTAAACTGTAGTGCACTAAACATACAAAGAAAACACAAACTCGTCACACAAATAGATGGTGCTTCCTGGGAAAGAACATGCCAAAGCACTGCAAAACACTTCCCGCACCCATGCACCAGACTGCAAGTGCACCATAACGAAACCACATGAATACATTGCTCAAACTGCAACAAAATCATACATATAGACATGTATACTCCCATCGCACAACAAAACAAGCACCAGACTTCTCCTAGAAACGAACATCACTTCAAGATTACAAACAAAACAAAAATAAACCACAACATCCCGTCAAAAGACAAAGTTAGTTTCCCGCAGCCGCGAGGGTGAGCCGCCCATGAATCACCACAAAATGAGAAGGAGGGCACTGCAGCAGGACCAGAGTGCACCACTGCCCCCACCGGAGTGCACTGCGGCTCCGAACTCCACCATCCGAGCTACTCACACCCCTGATGTGGGATGCATCCTGCAACAAAGCGGTCGCCGGCGCACTGCCGCGGAAGAAAACTGCACACGCCCAAGCGCACTGCTACACACACCCAAGCGCACTACTGAACAGCGATACAGCTAACCTACAGACGCCACCGGGTTGCAAGCATGGTCGCCAATGGACTTGGCATCCAGTCGCACCGCACTGCGCCCCAATAGTGCCCAAGTGAAATCAGAAAAAGCAACAAAAAAACAATCAATGGGGAGGAGAGGACGCTCAAGGCCGGTGGTTGCAGCGCCGTGGATGATGACAAGGGAGGACGTCAGAGGCAAGGGGTGGCCGGCGAACCTGCATGAAGACAGGGCCGCGACCGAGCTGCACTGGTGCCTCAACTGAGCTGCATGAGGTGGGCGGCGCCAGAGCACCATGGATGGCGCAGATGAGGCCCTGGCCGGAGACCGCCACGAGGAGGAGAGAGCTCGTCCTTGACGTTTTCGGGTGGGGGCGGTGCTGCTCAGGGGAGGGAAGAACTCGGATCCAACAAGGGATCCATGGGTCCGTGGCCAGTGAAGATGTGGTCGGGGTCGAAGTTCGCATCGGTCGGGTGCGGAGAAGAAGAAGGCATGGCGGTGCCGGCCACCATCACGAGGGAACGGCGGAGGAGCTCATGCACTGCTCGATGTCGGATCCAGCCACCAGCGGGCATCTACCCCGAGCGCAGATCGAGGCGGCGTTCAGGTGAAAGAATGGGGAGGGGGCGACCGCCGATGGGAAAGCCTAGCCGGATCCAGCCGGGGCTGTGCGCGGTGGAGGTGGGGGTGCCTGTGGTGACGCTGTGTGGTGGCTATGGCCGCCGTGGGGCGGGACATGGTGGGGCGGCGGGCCGCGGAGGGGCGGGACGTGGTGGGCGGCGGCGAGGCGGGATGTGGTGGGCGGCGGGGCGGGACATGGTGGGGCGGCGGCGGGGCAGGATGTGGTTGGGCGGCGGCGGCTGGGATGTGGTTGAGCGGCGGCGGCTGGGATGGGTGGGAGGTGGATCGAGAGGAAGGTGGGGGTGGGTCGTGGGGAATGGGTCTAGGAGTTTTTTTTAACTTTGTTCTTGCGAGGAGCTGCGTGTTCGGTTCGGTGCGCGGGGCAGTGCATTTCTGTTAGCAGAATAAGAATTAGTGTTAGCAGAATAAGGTCTTAAGGGTGTTATTAGAATAGACCCACTATATATATATATATGACAAATTTTATCTACCACCAGTGGTAGTTACCACCACTTGAGTTTTATATGTTGTATGTAGTATCTGTCAAAACCGAGAGTATGTACGTGTAGTATATAGTATATAACGATGTTTATGTGGTATATATACTATTTTTAGGTAGTATGTATCATATTTTAAGCATACTCTTTTTTACGTACAGATATGTACGCATTTCATAAATATAACGAAAACTATGGGCTCATATGCAATTTTTTCATGTAACTTGTTTTGAAATATCTTATATATAGTATATGAACATATTTAGAATGATAAAGTAGTATATAAGGTACCACATGGTAGTATATGAGACATGTGGGGTAACTACCCGCAGGTGGTAGGATGGATTTTTCATATATATATATATATATATATATATATATATATATCTTGGATATTTGTAGACCGATGAACTAATATTCTCACAGGAATATGCTCAAATTCAAAACCAAGAGAAGTTTGGTCTCAACCAGATATTTAATCACAGGCTCTGCCTTAAAATGATTTCTTTGTTTCATGTATTTCTTGTGTAGTTTTAGTGTTATTCAAATAATCAACATATAAAAAATGGTACAAAGTCCTTATGATTTCTTGATGAACATACATGAGCAATCTTCATTATTTGAGTAACCCTTCTAGCAAAGGAACTCAGTCAGTCGGTTATACCACGCCCACCCTGACTACTAAGCCATATAGTGACTTTAGAGCACTAGTGCAGAATCGGGCTATTATCCCGGTTCGTAAGGCCCTTTTAGTATCAGTTCTGGAACCGGCACTAAAGGGTGGGGACTAAAGACCCCCCCTCCTCTTTAGTGTCGGTTTAGGGGTTTAAAAGGTTTAGGGTTTATGGGTTTACTCATGAACCGGCACCAAAGGGACTAAAAGGTTTAGGGGTTTAGGGGTTTATGATTTGTTTTTCCTTTTAATTTAGTGTTTTCCATTTAGTTTTTTTTCATTTCAAACATATTTTACGCTACTACATATTGTACACACGTTATGCATATATATAAATAGAATTTATCATAGAATATATATATATATATACATACATACATACATATATATATACACACAAGTTGATATATACAATATCTCCCTACAATATTGCAGATCATTACATGGAGGCATTACATTTTGTAATAGTATTCTTTGTTGGGATCTATGACATGGTTGAGCAAAAATCCCGCTATTTCTACTTGAATTGTTCGTACGCGATTCTCTGTAGGAGCTTATCCCGCATCTCCTTCATCTTTAAAGAAGGAGATCAATATGCATGTAATAGTTGTGTGTATATATATTAGATAATAATGTAAAAATTGTGAACGGTGTTCTGGCAAACGTACCCATTGCTCTCTATCAGTTTTGCTCTTTTCGAATGTCATCATGCGAATGTTCTCGCAAACGTAGAATGCACATAAATCAGTCCCCGACGTCTGCTTCAGGGCCTTTACGAGAATAGAATTCAATCAGATAATAAATAATAAAGCCTGATAATGGTATATATTGAAACTAGAATTGAAGAGATGGTAGCTAGCTAGTATTAGCTACTTAGTTACTTACCTTGGGTCGCACCCATTTCAGCTTTTGTTTCCATGGGCCTGGAACCTGTTTGATGAAATTTTCCCAAGCCTTGCCCGCCGGCAAAGAAAATGAATAAAAGAGTTAATAATTAGTTGATATTAGGAAATGACGAACTAAAGAGGCCGATATATAGTTCGATAATGATGAAACTACCTGTCGACCACCCCCCTCACGATTGTGTAGTCATTAACATCTTTAAGTAGTGAGTCCAGCACTTGAACTCTTCCCTCGTCAACTTCAATGATTATCAGGATCCGGTGAAAACTGCATGCGCACACGTTTGTATAATTAAGCGGGTATGTGCATAACTCATCAACTATACTTATTAACATCTAGAAAGCAAAAATAAAATTTGTAGTACAAGAAAGTGTCACTCACCCAAAGTTGCGAGGAAGTAGTATGTCTGGTTGGATATTTAGTCGCACCAAGAACTCTAGCAAGGTTTCCTCTGTGTATGGTCGATCATATTCACGTGACCATGTCTCTTGATTAATGGTATTTGGGTCAATGAACCCAATGCCATAGCGTCCAGCTTTTTTCATTTCATACATCTTTATTCTGTATAATACCACAGAAAAGAATATAGTGAGGATAATTACAAGCAATGATCAACAAGCACTACAGCTAGCTAGAGACTTAAATTACAGAAATAAATCACTTACAGACAATAGCATCTGACGATAAATTTGTTGACTATGTTTTGATTGAATAACTGAAACAGTTCTTGAAACTCAACCCACGGAGCTTTTTCATGTAGGTAATGTTCTGGCTTGATTCTCACCATGAGGGACTCTCGATCGGTAGTCTTGGCTTCTCTCATGTACCATTAATGCAATTCATACATTCTCGTTGATAGATGGTTGACCTCCTCAGGCTTGACCAGAGGTACGCCGCGGGCATATTTCCGTTTTAGTTCCTCCTCTTTAAACGTTTCCATGGGCTCGATCTCTAGGAGTTGATAAACAGTGATACCGGCCTCTTTAGCCATCCTTCTATGATTGTCGGTTATTACCAGCTGATCGGCGCTGGTACTCACATGTGTTGGTGGTACAATGAGAGGGGGGGTCGATTGCACCACCTGTTCTCCTAGTTGGGGAACAATTTTCCCGCTTGTTGGGCAGCTGCTTGGCTCAAGCTCGAGCTCGACTCCTTTTTTGTGCTTGATATGACTTCTTGATTTGGCGCTCATAGTCTGAGTCAATATGCTTGGGAGTTGGTGGTTGAGCCATACGAACGAAGTGGTCAATGACATGCTCAGGTACTTTCTCCTATGGCGGCGGGGGCGGTTTCAGTCCAAAATGGGACTTCACTTGGGCCCTCACTTCGGCTTCATTTTTCGCGTCAGTCAGGTCGTAAGGCAACCTCGGAAGAGGCTTGAGGCTTGGACCATATTTGTATTTCTTGCCTCCTATTGTACTGCTAGCCGCCGTAGCTGTGGTGCCTCTCTTCCGCTGTTGCTTAAGCAGCGGAGCCCGCTGAGGCGGCGGAGATGGCTGACGCGGTGCCTGACTTGGAGGAGGAGTCCGCTGACACGGTGCCGGACTTGGAGGAGGAGGAGTCGGCTGACATGGTGCCGGACTTGGAGCAGCGGGATTAGTCTGTTGACTTGGAGGAGCGGGAGTCTACTGAGGCGGCGGCGGACTTGGAGGAGTGGGAGTTTGCTGAGGCGGCGGCGGACTTGGAGGAGGAGCCGGCTGACGCGGTGTCGGTGGCCTTGGAAAGACGATGCAATCCTTTCTCCATAGAATGATACGATGTACGGCCTCTCCCAGTGTGTGCTCGTCGTCACCTCCAGGAATGTCAAGCTCTAGCCCCGAATATCCTTCCACCACTTCGTCAACCTCGACACGAGCATAGCCAGCTGGAATCGGATTGCAACGAAAGGTTGCTTCAGGGGGATTTGTATAAGCAACGTCGTCCGCCATATTCATGGATATGTTCTTCATTTTAAATTGTAGCTCACAAGTTGTCGTATCTATGATATCATCCACAGGGTGTCTATCCAGCAGTGCATCATCTCCCAGGGCGGAACCCACGCTGCTTCTAGGTATGGATGGGACAGTGCTATCCAATGCTGGATCCGCTAGCTGATGCCGCTGCCGAGACCCACTTTCCTGGCTAAGTGAGTCGATCTGCTCCTGCTGCCGTTGGAAAGTGAGTGCCAACTCCTCGTGCTTTGATTATATGATGCGAAGGCGGTCTGCTTCCTGCTTCCTCTCCTCCTCCTCCAGCTTCCTCTTCTGCTCCTCCTGCTGCTTCTTTCTCGCACGGCTTCTGTAGTCAGCATTCTATTCCGCAAACCCCTCAAACCACGAAACAACGCCTTTGCCTCGTGTCCTTTGCGGGTCTTCAGGATTTTCAAGGCGCGCGTAAGCTCGTCATTCTCTCTGTTGGGCTTGAACACCCCCGTTTGAGCCTCTTATATTGCAAGAAGTAAGCGCACATCGGATCCTTTAAGACTTTCCCGCTCCAAAACCTTGCCTGTCTTTGGGTCCAACGTCCCTCCATGCACATAGAACCAAGTCCTGACCCTGGGGGGCCAGCTCAATGTAACTGGAGTAACCCCTGCATCCATCATTTGTTGCTCAGCGAGATCCCACTTAGGCCTAGCCACCTCGTAGCCACCTGGCCCATATTTATGGTGCCACTCCTTTTTCGCGGCATTAATCTTATTTTTTCTCGACCGTTCCTCAGCTACTTCCGATTCCTTGAATTTCACAAAAGCGTGCCAGTGATCTCTTGCCTTCTCCACTGTTCCCTTCAATTCTGGAGTCTTCTCTCCTGCTTTGACGTATGCGGCCCATATACTTTTCTTGTGGTTGTTGAATGCTAACGCCATCTTCCTAAGAGCAGCGTTCTTGACTTTCTCCACATCTGCATCTGTGAAATGATCTGGTAGGGTGAAATGTGACATTAGAGATTCCTAAAGCCGATCTTTTGCTCTTTGGTCAACAAAAGTAACATATGGACATTCCTTTGCTGGCCTTTTCCATTCTTGAATGGAGATCGGGATTTGGTCCTTGACAATAACTTCGCATTGATGAAAGAACTTGTCCGCATTCATCTTAGGTTCGTGCGGTTTCCCATTAGTGTCACGGAATTGTCACGGGAGATGTCCTTAGCGTCAGGACTTAGTCGTGAGGCCAAAGAACCTATGTGGTAGCTTGAGAGGGGTTGAGTGGGACGAGAGATGCGAGGTTTTTTACCCAGGTTTGGCCCCGCACGGTGGTGGTAAAATCCTACATCCTTCTTCATTTATATTGATGATGATGATCACAGTTACAAGGGTGCTCTATCTCGAGAGCTATTGATTTGTCTATCTAGACTTGTAAAACAGGTCCCTCTTGGGGTGCCCTGTCCCTCCTTATATAAGTTGGAGGGGCGGGTTACATGAGGAGTCCTTGTAGGACTAGGACTATTCTAAGTAGAATCCAAGTCTTGCTTCCTTGGTAAGGGAAAACTCGTTATGCCTTTCCTTTTAAGCCGGCCCACCATAACATAAGTCGGCCTTCCATGAGCCGCCCTTCTGGGCCGCTGGGTCTTCTCGCTCCTCTAACCCGCCTGCCGGGTCACCAATGAGTGGAGAACTCTGGGTGGGTCACTTAGTGAGTCGCTAGTCTTCGGGTGGGTCACTAGTGAATCGCCAAGTCGGGCCAGGTCATACTTCCGGCCGGGTCATACTGCGGGGTATATCCCTGACAATTAGGTTTGATGGCATCGATGTTGTACTTTACGCCATCCTTCAACTTTTTGGTCGGGCCTCGAACTATCCTGTTGCTTGTAGAAGATTTGCTCGATCTAGAGGGCTGAAAGAAGAAAGACCGATTCGTTAATATATATATATAAATCAATTAAAACATGTGATGATCACCAGATGCCTGCTTATATAAATATACCTCACCGGTCTTTGTTATTTCAAGAATAACATTTCCTTCGTCATCAAAGTTCTGGACTTCATCTATTCGTTCGTCTTCATCAAATATCATACCCTCACCGGTAGGGTTCAGATATTGCGAGCCGTCATCTTCTTCATTCCCGTCTAGGCTCGGGGAGCGTATGATGTCGAACAGGGCCTCTTCTCCTTCTCTGCCGGTATTTTCCATAGCTTTTATTTAACTAATCCAGGAGAAAGATAAAACAATTTAGTTTTCAAATTAGAATGCATGCATGCAGTCAATAAGGAAAAACTGAATCATAGTAGATAATATGCATCTCGAATAATCCAGATAATTGATATGCATCATCAAATATAATCTCGAATACATCGTCTCGAATATTATTGAATAATATAATCTCCAATACATCACTAGATAATATAGATCGAATACTATCAAATAATCTAGTTCTCTCGCTGTGGACACCCAAAGAGAAGGAACCATCACGGGATCATAGCTCGGGTGAGATCCTTGAAAAACCTGCCAGGTATTGGAGAACATGACATCCAACGCAACCTTGTAGCGTCAGACGTGCTCGTCCTCCTCCTTGACATGGTGACGTACCACCTCTACGGGGGACGCCAGCCTCCACACCGAATGTGGCCCACACGTCCGCCACCAAAGAAGCTCCGGGTCGACGATGAGACTCGGGTTCCTCACCATGATGCACGCCCCTGAAGGTAGCACCTCCCAGTGCAAGCCCAGTGGAGCCTAGTCCCGGACATGGCGCCTCTGAAGCAGGTCGTCGTCGCGAACGGGTCGATGACGAGGATGTGGGTCGGGCATCGTTGGCCTGGGAACAAATTCTATGCAAATGTAACCTTTTTTAAATGTTTGGATTGTGATTTCTTAATATACGAGGAACCTTCAGTCCCTGGCTAGGAACATGATTCAGAATCATTACGGATTCTCTTAACCTTTAAGGGATTTAACAAAATGGCGCCATTCTGGATGTGCAGAAAATGGTCCATATTTTTCCTTATCTTATCTACCCTTCTATATGTCATGTTGTCTAGTGTTAAAAGATTCAAAAAAACCATGGCTTCATCATTAGCCGAAAGTAACAGGCGCATGATGGTACGAAGCTCTCCAAATTGTTTTGGAACGGAGTCTTGGATAGGATAATTAGCTTTTTGGTATGAAGTTCAGCAAGAGCCTTCCGAATATCACTATTTGGAAGGCCTTTTCTGAAATTTGTACCAAAAAACGAATTATTCTATCAAAAACTCCGTTCCAAAAAAACTTTGGAGAGCTTTGTACCATCATGCGCCTGTTACTTCCGGCTAATGATGAAGCCGTGGATTTATCAATATTTTGGCAAACAACGTCACATGTAGAAGAATATATTAGCAGAATAACTATTCTGCACACTACTTCCGCACTGCACGCTGAACGCAAGTGCACATCATTCTTTGAACCAAGTGTGCTGCAGTACTCACACGAGTGAACTTCTCGTCGGAAAAAACTGCACGCGTTATTTTTCGGTACTGTTTTCGCTCTATTTTTTTAACCGTTTATCGGAATGAGGCGTGTAATATATCCTTGGAAAGATATGGATTAGGCGCAACTTCGACATGTTGAACACTTTTCGAGATTCCACACAATTTAAGAGCAGTTTTGAAAATGGTGCGGCCCATGACGATTGGCAGCGAGTGTTTTTTCGCGATTTCTTCTAAACCGCTCATCGGAATGAAGCAAACGATACGCCGTTGGATAGATATCGTCGAGGGGCATCTTTTTCATATATATTGTTTTCTCTAGTTCCTTACGGTTTAAGAGAAGTTTCAAATTTAATAAATTGCGGAATTCTGTTTTTTAAAAAAAATTCAAATCTTCGGTACTGTTTTCGCTCCAGTTTTTGAACCGTTTGTGGAAACGAGGCGTGTGATACGCCGTTGGAAAGCTACGAATGAGGCGCAACTTTAATATGTTGAAATATTTTTGAGATTCCTTATGGTTTTAAGTTAATTTTGAAAAATCGTGCGGCGGATGACGAGTGGCAGCGGCCGTTTTTTGTGAAATTTTTGCAAACCGCTAGTCGGAATGATTCAAACGATACGTCGTTGAAAAGATATCAACGAGACACAACTCTTTTATGTAGAACACTCTCTCTAATTCTTTACGGTTTAAGAGGAATTTCGAATTTACCGAAATGCGGACACTCTGTGTTTCGCGACACCCAAATCGACGTGGGTACTTCATCTGACTGAAAACCGCACTGCAACGGACGAAAGACCGCACTGCATCAAACGGGTAAGGGAACTGCATGGTTTCTTTTATTCAAACGTATTTTTTCAAGGACGAGAAATAGAGTGCACTTCACATCCGGTGTAAATGAAGACAACACTATCAAAAAGTGAACCGCATTACTTTTTTTTCCGCTTTCGTAATTTTTTTTTTTGCACTTACGAGATGAACAACATCATATGGCCGACCGCACTTCTTCGGAATGAAAACCGCACTGCATCGGACAGGCAAGCGAGCTGCATAATTTCTTTTGTCGGGCGTAGATTTTCTCAAACAAGTTTTTGTTGTCTTTTTTCAACGTTTCTATGAACAAGAGTTGACCGCACAGATGGGGCAAGTGAATCGCGACATATATTTAAGCGAACCACATTACTTTTTTTATTGTTTTGCTAAAAAAAAATCGCATTTCAATGTTGTGCGCAAGTGAAGAACATGACTCTCAAAAGTGAACCACATCGAGGACCAAACGCACTGCAGTTGTTGCATTGATATAGTGAACCACTTAGGAGTTTTATAGCTAACCAGGCGAGAGAACAAAGTGAGCTTCACATCTATCTGATTGTTTGACACAGACACACACATACAAAATTTGTACTCTCGACCAGTCGAACCACAAAAAATTCTATGGGCTACACGAACTTCAGTTTTTCACAATGAAGTGCAGATCTCAGCAACAACAAAATTGAGTAACTGGGCATGCAACCGAACTGCATCACTTCATCTTCCCTACAAAGAGAAAAGTAAAATGAACCCCGAGAGCAAAACAACAACAGACTGCAATTTTCACTCGATTTCTCTTCAGAGAAAACACACAATGAACTTCATCCACGTATTTCTGTTTTTCAACAATTGCAGCCCACGCAGAGTCGTGGATCTGACAAAATAATGAATAGCTTGGACTACACTGCAAATCTGAAAACTAAAATAAACTGAACCCCGTGCTGCCCCTAGCCAAACTACAGCATGGGACACCCTGTTTTTCTAGCGGACTTGCTGATGATAGTACTACCAGCGAGCCATGGTGGTGCAACCTGTGCATGGACCACATGGAGAGGAGCAACAAACTGCATGCGGCACGAGGCCAAGCTGCACAGAAAAGGAGGTGGAGGTCAGCAGGATGTGCAACTCGTTAGGGAGGAGCAGGGCTCCAGATCCGAGAGCAAGGGAAGTGGTGGCCCGGTCAAGGCGGGGATTGGGAGGGGAGGGGTGGGAGGCAGGGTACCAATGCAGTTCCACCGCGGGCCGGAGTCAGAGTACTGCGCGAGCACCGTCGAGTACAGCCGCTTGAGGAGCCGTGGCCAGGCGGGGCTCGCTGGGTAGGGCGTTGTGGACGGCAGCAGCTGCCCGTGCTGGTAGCCCGTCGTGGTGGCGCGGGGATGGCGGGAGGGAGGAGCAGAGAGGAGTTGCAGAAGTGGAGGGGTGGATCCGGCTGCGAGAGTCGCGCGGGGATGGCGGAAGGAGCAGAGCAGAGTCGCGCGGCAGGGGAGGGGAGGGTCCGGCTCCAGGGGTCGCGGGGGAGCTGCTTGCCGGTGCGAGCCGAGGCCGCTGGCGATGCAGGGCACGGGCGGTGCGAGCCCAGGCCGCTGGCGATGCAGGGCACGGGCGGCGCAATCCCAGGCCACCGTTGAAATCTCAGAAATACACAGTTGAATTGCTCACCGCACTGCATCAGCAAAATCTAAACAATTATTTTCTGAACTAAAGACTAACGCTCCACTACCTGAAGGAACAACACGAGCTGCCTCGACGCCACAACCGTGCTGCACGCGTGCGCATGCCGGACTGCCCCACCATGAATCCATTGAGAGAGGGGGGAGTTTAGATCCCGCGGACGGAGCCGGTGCTCACAGGGAGGCACTCCCCATGCTCACCTGCAGAGAAGCTCGAGAGAGGAAGGTAGGTGGCCTCCCGGTGCCTGCACATGGTGGTGGTGGGTGAGATGGAGAAGGGGGCATGGGGTGGGAGGGGAGGAGGGGTGGCCATGCCTTTTAGGCTTACCGGATCTTGGCGGCGGTGAGCGAACGGGGGAGCGAGGGGAGGTACGCGCGACACATCGGGGCACCTCAAACCACTGCTCGATCTGGTTGGAGAAGAAGTGTTGGATCCCCAAGCGATTAACCTCGCAGGCGACCTCGATCCAGATGAATGGTGGAGGTGTATCGATGGCGACCTGGATCCAGGCATGTTGTGGAGGTAGCGTTATCGTCGGAGTAGGTCCAGCGAGGTGAACGGGACGCGTTTTGGGAGGAGGTTCATGGGTGAAAAGCTCAGATCCGTCCCTGCCTGGCCCCCCGTGGCAGCCATCATCCAATGGCGGCGCGGGCTATGAGGAGGTTGCGGCGCGGGTTCTGGAGTGGCGGCTCGGCCCCTGAGGTGACGGCGGCAGGGCGGGCCCTAAGGCCGTCCAAATCATGCGGCCGTGCGCGGGGAGGCGTGGGAGGTGAGATTCGTTGCCGGCAGGCGCGGCGGTGGCTCACCGGGGCAGGGGTAGGTGGGTGTCCTGTGGGTGCGGGGAAGATGGTGGAGGGGGTCGGGGTGTGGTGCAGGGAAGAAGGTGGAGGAGGATTTGGGGTATGGCGTGGGGGAAGAAGGTCGGGTGGGTCGGGGGCAATGTTAGCAGAATGTTATCATAGACTCACCCTCTATATATATATATATATATATATATATATATATATATATATATATATATATATATATATATATATATATATATATATATATATATATATATATAGCAAATATGCCCGTGCATTGCACCGGGAGAAAAACAATCAGATTATATAGATATAATAGAGATAAAAAGATCTAAATCAAATGCCAGGATGAGACAAGGATTTTCAATATGTCATTTCACAAACTATGTCCAAGTGCGTTATGATGAAAATGTGATGGTCTCATCACGACTTAATTTCCTAAGGTGCCACAACAAAATAATTTTTCGGTTGAGCAAACTACATTGTTGGACCCCCTGCCTTAGTTAGACTAATGCATGATGTGTCTCACATTGACCTAGCGTAGCGATGTTTTCCAGAACCAGTAGAACTTTGGTACGAGAATAGTTGTGTACGGAGGCAAAACGGACATTTTGTCATTTTCATATAGTTTACAAAAAGTAACCCATAGCAAGATGTGTCAACTTTTTTGGGCTCGGGACATTGTTTTAAAATTCCCAAATATGTGTTGAAAACACGATTATATTTTTATAAATCATGAACATTTTTTATTTCATTGTTTTTAAAATCATGATTTTTTTATAATATGCAAACAATTTTTTTAATCATGAACATTTTATGATCCCCTAATGAAACCTCTACAAAACCCCTAATAAAACCTTTGCCTAAGCGATGGTTTGTTTTGTTCGTTACTTAAGAATCAGTTTTAATTTTTGTGAACATTTTCTAAAATTTCATGGACATTATTTTCAAATTCCCAAATATGTTTTGAATAAACGATCATATTTTTATAAATCATGAATTTTTATTTTATTTTTTTTAAATCACGATTTTTTTAAATATGCGAACAGTTTTGTTTTTAAATCACGAATTTTTTATGATTTCTCAAATGTTTTTTGAATTCACAAACATTTTATGATGTATCTATATATTTTCTCAGTACTCGCAACTTTTTTGATTTTTTTTCTGGAAATCCCAGAGTAATTTAAAGAAAGAAAAAAAATGAGAAAGGAAAAAAGCAAAAGAAAAACAGGGGCGTCACTACGGGCCGGCCCATTACGGCCTGCTATATATATTGCAGAAAAGGGGAGGGAGAAAAAGGGTATGCACGACCAGGGATCGAACCCTGGTCTCCCGTGCATTTTTAAGATAGTCAATTGGGACAACTTCAGAGGCAATTTATATGACGGACGACAGAAACCCAATTCTCTTTATTATTAGATAAAGATAAAGATATATATATATGAGATCAGAAAAAAATAGATCAACTTGTACACATTCATAATGGGGGCATTCTTGATAAGTCCCTTATTAAAGGACTAAGAAAATCTATTGTACTATACATACATATACTAACTAATTCCAAATACATAACAAACTTTTGCAAATACATTAAAATATGCAACTTTTGCAAATACTAATTGCTATACATTGGATCAAATGTCAAAATTCTAGTTACATTGGATTTCAAAATTCAAACTTGCTCTCAAATGTACATCTATGTCATTCTTGTATCTATGTAAAAATTCAAACTTTGACACATCATCAAATGTTGCATATTTGATCATATTTCACTCTAGATCAAACTTTGACATATGATCAAATGTCGCATATGTCAAAATTCAAACTTTGTCATTTTATTAGGAAATTTTGAGCGAAATATCCTCTTTTCAGTTATAATGTCCCATTCCTAGGTTATAACTACCCTAATAATATTCCTTTCTCAAAAAACTCCGAAACTTTTCCCACTTATAGTCCTTCTAACAAATATATATATATATATATATATATATATATATATATATATATATATATATATATATATATATATATATATATATATGTATATGGTCAACTTTTTCCTATGCAACTTTTTCCTATAAGTATAAAAACTAAAAACAGAAAATCTATGTAAATTTCACCATTCATCTACACATATACATTGTATAAAATAATTATCTGAAACATTTAACATTCCTAACATACATATACATTATTATACATCTAACATCAAAAATTCCTATACTCAAGTAACATATATAGTACATAACATTATTCATATACATACATATACATCTAACGTTCATCTACGTATACATTTAATTCCTACTCATCTATATAACACAAATAAAAGATAAACAACAATGAAAAAAAAGATGGCCGCCGTCGGAGCTCACTCAGGGGGGCGGGTCGTCGGGGTGGGGGTCGGGCGGCGTGGAGGAGCGACGCGGGCTCGTCGGGGCAGGGGATCAGAGGAGTGAGGCGTCGGCGCACAGGCTCGTCGGGGTGGGGTCGGAGGGGAGCAAGGCGCCAACGCGCGGGCTCGATCGGAGAGGACGATGACACGGGCGTGTGGGAGGCGCTGACGAGGCACGCGTGGAGAGCGGCGCGGGCGGGCTCGAGCGCTGCGCGTGGATGCCGCCGGCGGCGGCGACGGTGCAGCCGGGCAGCCTGACGGTGTCGTCGAGGTAGTCGGCGGGGCGAAAGAGGATGAATGGAGTGAAAAAAATCATAAGTGTTGTATATATAGGTGAATTTTGGCCAGACCAAGCGGTGGGAAGCGACCACCTTTAGTCGCGGTTGGTGGCTCCAACTAGGACTAAAGGGGGGGGGGGGCTTTAGTCACGGTTGGAGACACCAACCACGACTAAACGTGGTGCGCTGCCACAGCTGCGATGCACGAAGTTTAGTCCCTCCTCGCCCAGCGAAGGGCAGTCGCACTGGTTTATAAACCCAACCACGGCTGCTCCTTCGAGCTCCTCTCTAAAGCAGGCCTTTTGGGCCTACCTCACCTGCGCTGCCCTATGGGCCTACTAGGCCTTGCGGGCTAGCATCCTGGCCCAACTACAGGTTGGGTTTCTAGTCGTATGCAGGCCGTTGTGGCCCAGTAGGCGGGCTTTTTTAATTTATTTATTTTTCTTTTTTCGTTTTCTACTTTATTTATTTTCTTTTGTTTTTGAGTTGTTTTTTTCCTTTATTTAGAGTTTCTTTGTGAATCTTTTTGCTTTAGGTAAAAAAGTTATTAACTTTCTGTTAGTGCCAGTAGTTCTCAAATTTGGATAGTTTAAATTTGAATTATTTGAATTTTGTGTGAATCACTAGTTTGTGAGTAACTTTACCTTAAAATAGATTTTTCAGTGATTCTTTTTTCTTCTGTTTAATATTAGTGTGTTTTATCATTATATTCAATTTTTTAATACTTAGGTTATTTAAAAAAATGAAATAGCTTTGTAACAGATGAGTTTTCTTCTGAAACCCTAATACTTCGAAAGAGATTGTCCATTTTGTACACGAAGTGCATCCAGTTTTTGCTGTAACCCTCTCAACTTTTTAGCACATGCTATGTGGGCGAAATGATGATACCATGCCAACGTTCAACCTTTTCAGAGTTCATTTGTAGTGTTTTTCAATTTCAGGGTCATTTAGCTCAAACAATCAGTAAATGCATGGAAAATAGCAAATGAAGTCAGAAAGGGTTGAAAATTGATGACATGGCTTCAAATGGTGCATACTAAATGCACAAAAAGTCTAGAGTTGAAATAAGTTCTAAAAAATGAAATGCCTTTGTAACAGATGAGTTATCGTCTGAAACCTTGATACTTCGAAAGAGATTGTCCATTTTGTACACGAAGTGCATCCAGTTTTTGCCGTAACCACCTCAACTTTTTAGCTCATGTTATGTGGTGAAATGAAGATACCATGCCAACTTTCAACCTTTTCATAGTTTATTTTGTAGTGCTTTTTAATTTCAGGGTCATTTTGCTCAAACAAATTAGTAAATGCATGAAAAATAGCAAATGAAGTCAGAAAGGGTTGAAAATTGATGATGTGGCTTTGAATGGTGCATACTAAACGCACAAAATGTCTGTAGTTGAAATAAGTTTAAAAAAAATGAAATGCCTTTGTAACAGATGAGTTTTCGTCTGAAACACTGATACTTCAAAAGAGATTGCTCATTTCATACACGAAGTGCATCCTGTTTTTACTGTAACCCTCTCAACTTTTTAGCACATGCTATGTGGGTGAAATGATGATACCATGCCAACTTTCAACCTTTTCATAGTTCATTTGTAGTGATTTTGAATTTCAGGGTCATTTAGCTCAAAAAATCAGTAAATGCATGAAAAATAGCAAATAAAGTTACATAGGGTTGAAAATTGATGATGTGGCTTCGAATGATGCGTAATGAATGCACAAACGTATGTAGTTGAAATAAGTTTTAAAAAATGAAATGCCTTTCTAATAGATGAGTTTTTGTCCGAAACTCCGATACTTCGAAAGAGATTGTCCATTTTGTACACGAAGTTGATGTCTACTACACAACCTTCTTCTTATAGATGTTGTTGGGCCTGCAAGTGCACATGTTTGTAGGACAGTAGCAAATTTCCCTCAAGTGGATGACCTAAGTTTTATCAATCCGTGGGAGGCGTAGGATGAAGATGGTCTCTCTCAAGCAACCCTGCAACCAAATAACAAAGAGTCTCTTGTGTCCCCAACACACCCAACACAATGGTAAATTGTATAGGTGCACTAGTTCGGCGAAGAGATGGTGATACAAGTGCAATATGGATGGTAGATATAAGTTTTTGTAATATGAAATTATAAAGACAGCAAGGTAACTAATGATAAAAGTGAGCGTAAACGGTATTGCAATGGTAGGAAACAAGGCCTAAGGTTCATACTTTCACTAGTGCAAGTTCTCTCAACAATAATAACATAGTTGGATCGTATAACTATCCCTCAACATGCAACAAAGAGTCACTCCAAAGCCACTAATAGAGGAGAACAAACGAAGAGATTATGGTAGGGTATGAAACCACCTCAAAGTTATCCTTTCTGTTCTATCTATTCAAGAGTCCGTAGTAAAATAAAATGAAGCTGTTCTTTCCGTTCAATCTATCATAGAGTTCATACTAGAATAACACCTTAAGACACAAATCAACCAAAACCCTAATGTCACCTAGATACTCCATTATCACCTCAAATATCTGTGGGCATGGTTATACGATATGCATCACACAATCTCAGATTCATCTATTCAACCAACACAAAGTACTTCAAAGAGTGTCCCAAAGTTTCTACCGGAGAGTCAAGACGAAAATGTGTGCCAACCCTTATGCATAGGTTCATGGGCGGAACCCGCAAGTTGATCACCAAAATATACATCAAGTGGATCACGTGATATCCCATTGTCACCACAGATAAACACGGCAAGACATACATCAAGTGTTCTCAAATCATTAAAGACTCAATCCGATAAGATAACTTCAAGAGGAAAACTCAATTCATCACAAGAGAGTAGAGGGGGAGAAACATCATAAGATCCAACTATAATAGCAAAGCTCGCGATACATAAAGATCGTGCCATAGAGAGAACACGAGAGAGAGAGAGAGAGAGAGAGAGAGAGAGAGAGAGAGAGAGAGAGATCAAACACATAGCTACTGGTACATACCCTCAGCCCCGAGGGTGAACAACTCCCTCCTCGTCATGGAGAGTGCCGGATGATGAAGATGGCCACCGGTGATAGGTTCCCCCTTCGCTAGGGTGCCGGAACGGGCTCCTGAGAGGTTTTTGGTGGCTACAGAGGCTTGCGGCGGCGGAACTCCCGATCTATGTTCGTATTCAATGGTTTTAGGGTATATGGGAATATATAGATGAAAGAAGTCGGTCGGGGGAGCCTCGAGGGGCCCACGAGACAGGGGGCGCGCCCAGGGGGGTGGGCACGCCCTCCTATCTCCTGGCCTCCTCGAAGGTTCCCTGGCTTGTACTCCAAGTCTCCCGGGTCATGTTCGTTCCAAAAATAACGCTCCCGAAGGTTTCATTCCGTTTGAACTCCGTTTGATATTCCTTTTCTTCGAAATATTGAAACAGGCAATAAAACAGCAATATGGGTTGGGCCTCCGGTTAATAGGTTAGTCCCAAAAGTAATATAAAAGTGTCTAATAAAGCCCGTAATCATTCAATACAGATAATAAAATAGCATGAATGCTTCATAAATTATAGATACGTTGGAGACGTATCAGCATCCCAAGCTTAATTCCTGCTCGTCCTCGAGTAGGTAAATGACAAAAGAAAGAATTTATGAAGTGCGAATGCTAGAAGGTGCACAAGTTTGATCAATGATAATTTCAATCACCTTTTCTAGCATGATTATATGCCATAACAGTAGTTCATCTCATAAAACTTCTCAAGATCAAGTAGCAAGCTATTCACATGTTAAAGCATAGACCATAAACTTTCTCGAAAACTAGCAAACTTCATTCTTAGTCATCAAATAATTACAATTCATCTTATTTTCAGGAAGGGTCTATGTCAGAGCTTTGATTTAGCAAACTCCACATACTAAACTATCATATAGTCTTCTACAATTGCTAACACTCACGCAATACTTAAGGTTATGGAGTTTTAATCAGACACCAAGAAAGATTGGGGCTTATAGTGTTGCCTCCCGACGTATTCACCTTTGGGTGATGTCAACAATAATAGTTCATGCTAACTTACATCTAATTGGATATATATATCAGGATCTTTCCAACACGAGGTGCTTGCCAAAGGATAAAATGAAAAAGGGAAAGGTGAAGATCACCTTGGCTCTTGCATAAAGTAAAAGATAGGCCCTTCGCAGAGGGAAGCAGAGGTTGTCAAGCGCTTTTATGGTTGGATGCACAAAATCTTAATGCAAAAGAACGTCACTTTATATTGCCACTTCTATATGGACCTTTATTATGCAGTCCGTCGCTTTTATTGCTTCCATAACAAGATAGTATAAAGCTTATTTTCTTCACACTAATAAATCATACATATTTAGAGAGCAATTTTTATTGCTTGCACGGATGACAACTTACTTGAAGGATCTTACTCAATCCATAGGTAGGTATAGTGGACTCTCATGACAAAACTGGGTTTAAGGATATTTGGAAGCACAAGTAGTATCTCTACTTGGTGCAAGGAATTTGGCTAGCATGAGGGGGAAAGGCAAGCTCAACATGTTTGAATGATCCATGACAATATACTTTAACTGAGATGTGAGAAAACATAACCCATTACGTTGTCTTCCTTGTCCAACATCAACTCTTTAGCATGTCATACTTAATGAGTGCTCACAATTATAAAAGATGTCTAGTATAGTATATTTATATGTGAAATCTCTCTTCCTTAAATATTCTTTCATGAATTGTTCAAATGACCAATACAATGCTTGCTAACCTTCAATAAATTTACAACCTCTACTTCTTAGATGTGAAGTCATTACTCCCCATGGGATAAGCAAATGAAACATATATAATTTCAGATTTATGACATTCAACTCATTCAACCATTTACTCATAGGATATAAGTGAAGCACACGAGTAAATGACAAACTACTCCAAAAAGATATAAGTGAAGATCAATGAGTAGCTAAATAATTATGTAACTATGTGAAGCCTCTCTCTCATTTATGAATTTAATATCTTGATATTGTATTCAAACAGCAAGCAAAACAAAATAAAATGACATTGCAAGGATAGCACAACTCATGTGAAGAACCAAAAACTTAGGCTCAACCGATACTAACCGATAATTGTTGAAGAAGAAAGGTGGGATGCCTACCGAGGCATCCCCAAGCTTAGATGCTTGAGACTTCTTGAAATATTATCTTGGGGTGCCTTGGGCATCCCCAAGCTTGAACTTTTGTGTATCCTTAATTCCACTCATATCATGGTTTCTCTTTTTATCAAAAGCTTCATCCACACCAAACTCAACAAGAACTCGTGAGATAGGTTAGTATAAACCAATGCAAAACCTTATCATTTTCTACTGTAACAAATCACTAAAATTATTATTCCACATTGCATACTAAATGTATCCGCATTTTTAATACTTTTATCCTCAAATAGGATCACTAAACAAGCAAACATATGCAAACATAACAGCAATCTGCCAAACAGTATAGTCTGTAAAAAATGCAAGATTCATCATACTTCCCTAACTCAAACAATTATGAGAAAAATACTACGCTGTAGAATATTTATCAGATCTCATTATGCAAAAATTTTCAACATTATATCATGCTCTGACTTTTCTAGGGAATCTTTGCAACAGCAACATGTATACTAGCAGAATAAGCATGGCAAAGGCTATCCTTGACATTTTTATTGAAACTAAAGATGCAAAAAATTATTCTAAATAACATAAAGCTAATACTAACAAAATAAAATGATGCTCCAAGCAAAACACATATCATGTGGTGAATAAAAATATAGCTCCAAGTAAAGTTACCGATGAACGAAGACGAAAGAGGGGATGCCTTCCGGGGCATCCCCAAGCTTAGGCTCTTGGCTGTCCTTGGATATTACCTTGGGGTGCCTTGGGCATCCCCAAGCTTAGGCTCTTGCCACTCCTTATTCCATAGTCCATCGAATCTTTACCCAAAACATGAAAACTCCACAACAGAAAACTCAACAGAAAACTCGTAAGCTCCGTTAGTATAAGAAAATAAAACTACCACTTAGGTACTAAAGTGAACTCATTCTAAATTCATATTGGTGTAATATCTACTGTATTCCAACTTCTCTATGGTTCATACCCTCCGATACTACTCATAGATTCATCAAAATAAGCAAACAACACATAGAAAACAGAATCTGTCAAAAACAGAACAGTCTGTAGTAATCTGTATCAAATGTATACTTCTGGAACTCCAAAAATCCTACGACATTAGGAAGTCCTAAGAAATTTGTGTACGAATTCATAGCAGAAAGAATCAGATCAGAAGCACGTTTTTGTTAATTTTCAAAACTAATTTACTGGGTGCAAAAGTTTCTGATTCTCAGCAGGATCATAACAACTATCACCGTAAGCTATCCTAAAGGTCTTACTTGGCACTTTATTGAAACAAAAGTTATAAAACATGATTATTACAGTAGCATAATCATGTGGACACACAAAAACAGTAAGGGTAAATATTGGGTTGTCTCCCAACAAGCGCTTTTCTTTAATGCCTTTCTAGCTAGGCATGATGATGACAATGATTGCTCACATAAAAGATAAGAATTGAAACATAAAGGGAGCATCATGAAGAATATGACTAGCACATTTAAGTCTAACCCACTTCCTATGCATAGGGGTTTTGTGAGCGAACAACTTATGGGAACAATAATCAACTAGCATAGGAAGGTAAAACAAGCATAGCTTCAAGATTTTCAACACATAGAGAGGAAACTTGATATTATTGCAATTACTACAAGCATATATTCCTCCCTCATAATAATTTTTAGTAGCATCATGAATGAATTCAACAATATAACCAGCACCTAAAGCATTCTTTTCATGATCTAGAAGCATAGAAAATTTACTACTCTCCACATAAGCAAATTTCCTCTCTTGAATAGTAGTGGGAGCAAACTCAACAAAATAATTATCATGTGAGGCATAATCCAATTGAAAACTAAAAACATGATGACAAGCTTCATGGTTATCATTATTCCTAATAGCATACAAGTCATCACAATAATCATCATAGATAGCAACTTTGTTCTCATAATCAATTGGAACCTCTTCCAAAATAGTGGAATCATCACTAAATAAAGTCATGACCTCTCCAAATCCACTTTCATAAATATAATTGAGGGAGTCCTGGATTAGGGGTGTCTGGATAGCCGAACTATCACCTTTGGCCAGACTCCTGGACTATGAAGATACAAGATTGAAGACTTCGTCCCGTGTCCGGATGGGACTTTCCTTGGCGTGGAAGGCAAGCTTGGCGATACGGATATGTAGATCTCCTACCATTGTAACCGACTCTGTGTAACCCTAACCCTCTTTGGTGCCTATATAAACCGGAGGGTTTTAGTCCGTAGGATGAACAACAATCATATCATAGGCTAGCTTCTAGGGTTTAACCTCTCTGATCTCGTGGTAGATCTACTCTTGTACTACCCATATCATCAATATTAATCAAGCATGAGTAGGGTTTTACCTCCATCGAGAGGGCCCGAACTGTTGGGGAACGTTGCAGAAAATTAAAATTTTTCCTATGGTTTCACCAAGATCCATCTATGAGTTCATCTAAGCAACGAGTCAAGGGAGTGAGTTTGCATCTACATACCACTTGTAGATCGCGTACGGAAGCGTTAGATGGAGCGGTGATGATGGAGTCGTACTCGCCGTGATTCAGATCACCGGAGATCCTAGCGCCGAACGGACGGCACCTCCGCGTTCAACACACGTACGGTGCGTGTGACGTCTCCTCCTTCTTGATCCAGCAAGGGGGGAGGAGAGGCTGATGATGTGGCTCCAGCAGCAGCACAACGGCGTGGTGGTGGTGGAACAGCAGCACTCTGGCAGGGCTTCGCCAAGCACGTGACGGAGGAGGAAGAGGTGTAGCAGGGGGAGGGGGCGCCAGGACTTCAGGTGCGGCTGCCCCTCTTCCCCCTCCCTTTATATAGGCCCCCAGGGGGGGGGGGCGCCGGCCCTGGTAGATTCAATCTCCCAAGGGGGCGGCGGCCAAGGGGGGAGGAGTGCCCCCCAAGGCATGTGGTGCGCCCCCCCACCCTAGGGTTTCAACCCTAGGCGCAGGGGGTGGGCCTAGGGGGGCGCACCAGCCCACTATGGGCTGGCTCCCCTCCCACTTCAACCCATGGGGCCCTCCGGGATGGGTGTCCCCACCCGATGGACCCCCGGGACCCTTCCGGTGGTCCCGGTACAATACCGGGTGACCCCGAAACTTTCCCGATGGCCGAAATACCACTTCCTATATATAATTCTTTACCTCCGGACCATTCCGAAACTCCTCGTGACGTTCGGGATCTCATCCGGGACTCCGAACAACATTCGGTATACTGCATACTCATATTCATACAACCCTAGCGTCACCGAACCTTAAGTGTGTAGACCCTACGGGTTCGGGAGACACGTAGACATGACCGAGACGGCTCTCGGGCAATAACCAACAGCGGGATCTGGATACCCATGTTGGCTCCCACATGCTCCTCGATGATCTCATCGGATGAACCGCGATGTCGAGAATTCGAACAACCCCGTATACAATTCCCTTTGTCATTCGGTACGTTACATGCCCGAGACTCGATCATCGGTATCCCAATACCTCGTTCAGTCTCGTTACCGGCAAGTCACTTTACTCGTACCGTAATGCATGATCCCGTGACCAAACACTTGGTCACTTTGAGCTCATTGTGATGATGCATTACCGAGTGGGCCCAGAGATACCTCTCCATCATACGGAGTGACAAATCCCAGTCTCGATCCGTGTCAACCCAACAGACACTTTCGGAGATACCTGTAGTGCACCTTTATAGTCACCCAGTTACGTTGTGACGTTTGGTACACCCAAAGCACTCTTACGGTATCTGGGAGTTACACGATCTCATGGTCTAAGGAAGAGATACTTGACATTGGAAAAGCTCTAGCAAAACGAACTACACGATCTTGTGCTATGCTTAGGATTGGGTCTCGTCCATCACATCATTCTCCTAATGATGTGATCCCGTTGTCAATGACATCTAATGTCCATAGTCAGGAAACCATGACTATCTGTCGACCAACGAGCTAGTCAACTAGAGGCTCACTAGGGACATGTTATGGTCTATGTATTCACACGTGTATTACGATTTCCGGATAATACAGTTATAGCATGAATAAAAGACAATTATCATGAACAAGGAAATATAATAATAATCCTTTTATTATTGCCTCTAGGACATATTTCCAATAGTCTCCCACTTGCACTAGAGTCAGTAATCTAGTTACATTGTGATGAATCGAACACCCATAGAGTACCGGTGTTGATCATGTTTTGCTCGCGAGAGAGGTTTAGTCAACGGATCTGCGACATTCAGATCCATATGTACTTTGCAAATATCTATGTCTCCATCTTGAACATTTTCGCGGATGGAGTTGAAACGACGCTTGATGTGCCTGGTCTTCTTGTGAAACCTGGGCTCCTTCGCAAGGGCAATAGCTCCAGTGTTGTCACAGAAGAGTTTGATCAGCCCTGACGCATTGGGTATGACTCCTAGGTCGGTGATGAACTCCTTCACCCAAATAGCTTCATGCGCTGCCTCCGAGGCTGCCATGTACTTCGCTTCACATGTAGATCCTGCCACGACGCTCTGCTTGCAGCTGCACCAGCTTACTGCTCCACCATTCAACATATACACATATTCGGTTTGTGACTTAGAGTCATCCAGATCTGTAACGAAGCTAGCGTCGACGTAACCCTTTACGACGAGCTCTTCGTCACCTCCATAAACGAGAAACATGTCCTTTGTCCTTTTCAGGTACTTCAGGATATTCTTGACCGCTGTCCAGTGTTCCTTGCCGGGATTACTTTGGTACCTCCCTACCAAACTTACGGCAAGGTTTACATCAGGTCTGGTACACAGCATGACATACATAATAGATCCTATGGCTGAGGCATAGGGGATGACGCTCATCTCTTCTTTATCTTTTGCCGTGGTCGGGCATTGAGCCGAGCTCAATCTCACACCTTGCAATACAGGCAAGAACCCTTTCTTGGACTGATCCATTTTGAACTTCTTCAAAATCTTATCAAGGTATGTGCTCTGTGAAAGACCTATGAGGCGTCTTGATCTATCCCTATAGATCTTGATGCCTAATATGTAAGCAGCTTCTCCAAGGTCCTTCATTGAAAAACACTTATTCAAGTAGGCCTTAATGCTGTCCAAGAATTCTATATCATTTCCCATCAAAAGTATGTCATCTACATATAATATGAGAAATGCTACAGAGCTCCGACTCACTTTCTTGTAAACGCAGGCTTCTCCATAAGTCTGCATAAACCCAAACGCTTTGATCATCTCATCAAAGCGAATGTTCCAACTCTGAGATGCTTGCACCAGCCCATAAATGGATCGCTGGAGCTTGCATACTTTGTTAGCGTTCTAAGGATTGACAAAACCTTCCGGCTGCATCATATACAGCTCTTCCTTAAGATAACCGTTGAGGAATGCCGTTTTGACGTCCATCTGCCATATCTCATAATCATAGTATGCGGCAATTGCTAACATGATTCGGACGGACTTAAGCTTCGCTACGGGAGAGAAAGTCTCATCGTAGTCAATCCCTTGAACTTGCCGATAACCCTTAGCGATAAGTCGAGCTTTATAGATGGTGACATTACCATCCGCGCCAGTCTTCTTCTTAAAGATCCATTTGTTTTCTATCGCTCGCCGATCATCGGGAAAGTCAGTCAAAGTCCATACTTTGCTTTCATACATGGATTCTATCTCGAATTTCATGGCTTCTAGCCATTTGTTGCAATCTGAGCCTGCCATTGCTTCTTCATAGTTCGAAGGTTCACCGTTGTCTAACAACATGATTTCCAGGACAGGGTTGCCGTACCATTCTGGTGCGGAACATGTCCTTGTGGACCTACGAAGTTCAGTAGCAACTTGATCTGAAGTACCTTGATCATCATCATTAATTTCCTCTTCAGTTGGTGTAGGCATCACAGGAACATTTTCCTGAGCTGTACTGCTATCCTATTCAAGAGGTAGTACTTCATCGAGTTCTACTTTCCTCCCACTTAGTTCTTTCGAGAGAAACTCTTTTTCCAGAAAGGATCCGTTCTTGGCAACAAAGATCTTGCCCTCGGATCTTAAGTAGAAGGTATACCCAATGGTTTCTTTAGGGTATCCTATGAAGACGCATTTTTCCAACTTGGGTTCGAGCTTTTCAGGTTGAAGTTTCTTGACATAAGCATCGCATCCCCAAACTTTTAGAAACGACAGCTTAGGTTTCTTCCCAAACCATAATTCATATGGTGTCGTCTCAACAGATTTAGACGGTGCCCTATTTAAAGTGAATGTAGCTGTCTCTAGAGCGTATCCCCAAAATGATAGCGGTAAATCGGTAAGAGACATCATAGACCGCACCATATCCAATAGAGTGCGATTACGACGTTCGGACACACCGTTACGCTGAGGTGTTCCAGGCGGCGTGAGTTGTGAAACGATTCCACATTTTCTTAAGTGTGTACCAAATTCGTGACTTAAATATTCTCCTCCATGATCCGATCGTAAGAATTTTATCTTTCGGTCACGTTGATTCTCTACCTCATTCTGAAATTCCTTGAACTTTTCAAAGGTCTCAGACTTGTGTTTCATCAAGTAGACATACCCATATCTACTCAAGTCATCAGTGAGAGTGAGAACATAATGATATCCTCCGCGAGCCTCAACGCTCATTGGACCGCACACATCGGTATGTATGATTTCCAACAAGTTGGTTGCTCGCTCCATTGTTCCGGAGAACGGAGTCTTGGTCATCTTGCCCATGAGGCATGGTTCGCATGTGTCAAATGATTCATAATCGAGAGACTCCAAAAGTCCATCAGCATGGAGCTTCTTCATGCGCTTGACACCAATGTGACCAAGGCGGCAGTGCCACAAGTATGTGGGACTATCGTTATCAACTTTACATCTTTTGGTATTCACGCTATGAATATGTGTAACATTACGCTCGAGATTCATTAAGAATAAACCATTGACCATAGGGGCATGACCATAAAACATATCTCTCATATAAATAGGACAACCATTATTCTCGGATTTAAATGAGTAGCCATCTCGTATCAAACGAGATCCAGATACAATGTTCATGCTCAAACTTGGCACCAAATAACAATTATTAAGGTTTATAACTAATCCCGTAGGTAAATGTAGAGGTAGCGTGCCGACGGCGATCACATCGACCTTGGAACCATTCCCGACGCGCATTGTCACCTCGTCCTTCGCCAGTCTCCGCTTATTCCGCAGCTCCTGCTGTGAGTTACAAATATGAGCAACGGCACCGGTATCAAATACCCAGGAGTTACTACGAGTACTGGTAAGGTACACATCAATTACATGTATATCAAATATACCTTTAGTGTTGCCGACCTTCTTATCCGCTAAGTATTTGGGGCAGTTCCGCTTCCAGTGACCCTTCCCTTTGCAATAAAAGCACTCAGTCTCAGGCTTGGGTCCATTCTTTGACTTCTTCCCGGCAACTGGCTTACCGGGCGCGGCAACATCTTTGCCGTCCTTCTTGAAGTTCTTCTTACCCTTGCCCTTCTTGAACTTAGTGGTCTTATTGACCATCAACACTTGATGTTCTTTCTTGATTTCAACCTCTGCCGACTTCAACATTGAAAATACTTCAGGAATGGTCTTCACCATCCCCTGCATATTATAGTTCATCACAAAGCTCTTGTAGCTTGGTGGGAGCGACTGAAGGATTCTGTCAATGACCGCCTCATCCGGGAGGTTAATGTCCAGCTGGGACAGGCGGCTGTGCAATCCAGACATTTTGAGTATATGCTCACTGACAGAACTGTTTTCCTCCATCTTACAACTATAGAACTTGTCGGAGACTTCATATCTCTCGACCCGGGCATGAGCTTGGAAAACTAGTTTCAGCTCCTCGAACATCTCATATGCTCCGTGTTGCTCAAAACGCTTTTGGAGCCCCGGTTCTAAGCTGTAAAGCATGCCGCACTGAACAAGGGAGTAATCATCAGCACGTGTCTGCCAAACGTTCAAATCGTCTTGCAGTGCTGGGAGAGCAGGTGGGTCACCTAACGGTGCTTCAAGGACATATGCTTTCTTGGCAGCTATGAGGATGATCCTAAGGTTCTGGACCCAGTCCGTATAGTTGCTGCCATCATCTTTCAGCTTGGTTTTCTCTAGGAACGCGTTGAAGTTCATGTTGACATGAGCGTTGGCCATTTGATCTACAAGACATGTTTTGCAAAGATTTTAGACTAAGTTCATGATAATTAAGTTCATCTAATCAAATTATTTTAATGAATTTCCACTCAGATTTGACATCCCCTTGGTCATCTAAGTGTTACATGATCCGAGTCGACTAGGCCGTGTCCGATCATCACGTGAGACGGACTAGTCATCGTCGGTGAACATTCTCATGTTGATCGTATCTTCCATACGACTCGTGTTCGAACTTTCGGTCTCCGTGTTCCGAGGCCATGTCTGTACATGCTAGGCTCGTCAAGTTAACCCTAAGTGTTTTGCATGTGTAAAACTGTCTTACACCCGTTGTATGTGAACGTAAGGATCTATCACACCCGATCATCACGTGGTGCTTCGAAACGACGAACTTTAGCAACGGTGCACAGTTAGGGGAGAACACTTCTTGAAATTGTTGTAAGGGATCATCTTATTTACTACCGTCGTTCTAAGTAAACAAGATGCATAAAACATAATAAACATCACATGCAATTATATAAACTAGTGACATGATATGGCCAATATCATATAGCTCCTTTGATCTTCATCTTCGGGGCTCCATGATCATCTTGTCACCGGCATGACACCATGATCTCCATCATCGTGTCTTCATGAAGTTGTCACGCCAACAACTACTTCTACTTCTATGACTAACGTGTTTAGTAATAAAGTAAAGTAGTTTACATGGCGTTCTTCAATGACACACAGGTCATACAAAAAATAAAGACAACTCCTATGGCTCCTGCCGGTTGTCATACTCATCGACATGCAAGTCGTGATTCCTATTACAAGAACATGATCTCATACATCACAATATATCATTCATCATTCATCACAACTTCTGGCCATATCACATCACATGACAATTGTTGCAAAAACAAGTTAGACGTCCTCTAATTGTTGTTGCATCTTTTACGTGGCTGCAATTGGGTTCTAGCAAGAACGTTTTCTTACCTACGAATAACCACAACGTGATTTTGTCAACTTCTATTTACCCTTCATAAGGACCCTTTTCATCGAATCTGCTCCAACTAAAGTGGGAGAGACAAACACCCGCCAGCCACCTTATGCAACTAGTGCATGTTAGTCGGTGGAAACGGTCTCACGTAAGCGTACGTGTAAGGTTGGTCCGGGCCCCTTCATCCCACAATACCGCTGAAGCAAGATAAGACTAGTAGCGGCAAGCAAGTTGACAAGATCTACGCCCACAACAAAATTGTGTTCTACTCGTGCAATAGAGAACTACGCATAGACCTAGCTCATGATGCCATTGTTGGGGAACGTTGCAGAAAATTAAAATTTTTCCTACGGTTTCACCAAGATCCATCTATGAGTTCATCTAAGCAACGAGTCAAGGGAGTGAGTTTGCATCTACATACCACTTGTAGATCGTGTACGAAAGCGTTAGATGGAGCGGTGATGATGGAGTCGTACTCGCCGTGATTCAGATCACCGGAGATCCTAGCGCCGAACGGACGGCACCTCCGCGTTCAACACACGTACGGTGCGTGTGACGTCTCCTCCTTCTTGATCCAGCAATGGGGGAGGAGAGGTTGATGATGATGGCTCTAGTAGCAGCACAACGGCGTGGTGGTGGTGGAACAGCAGCACTCCGGCAGGGCTTTGCCAAGCACGTGACGGAGGAGGAAGAGGTGTAGCAGGGGGAGGGGGCGCCAGGACTTCAGGTGTGGCTGCCCCTCTCCCCCTCCCTTTATATAGGCCCCCAGGGGGGGCGCCGGCCCTGGGAGATTTAATCTCCCAAGGGGGCGGCGGCCAAGGGGGGAGGAGTGCCCCCCAAGGCATGTGGTGCGCCCCCCACCCTAGGGTTTCAACCCTAGGCGCAGGGGGTGGGCCTAGGGGGGCGCACCAGCCAACTATGGGCTGGCTCCCCTCCCACTTCAGCCCATGGGGCCCTCCGGGATGGGTGGCCCCACCCGGTGGACCCCCGGGACCCTTCCGGTGGTCCCGGTACAATACCGGGTGACCCCGAAACTTTCCTGATGGCCGAAATACCACTTCCTATATATAATTCTTTACCTCCGGACCATTCCAAAACTCCTCGTGACGTCCGGGATCTCATCCGGGACTCCGAACAACATTCGGTATACTGCATACTCATATTCATACAACCCTAGCGTCACCGAACCTTAAGTGTGTAGACCCTACGGGTTCGGGAGACACGTAGACATGACCGAGACGGCTCTCGGGCAATAACCAACAGCGGGATCTGGATACCCATGTTGGCTCCCACATGCTCCTCGATGATCTCATCGGATGAACCGTGATGTCGAGGATTCAAACAACCCCGTATATAATTCCCTTTGTCATTCGGTACGTTACATGCCCGAGACGCGATCATCGGTATCCCAATACCTTGTTCAGTCTCGTTACCGGCAAGTCACTTTACTCGTACCGTAATGCATGATCCCGTGACCAAACACTTGGTCACTTTGAGCTCATTGTGATGATGCATTACCGAGTGGGCCCAGAGATACCTCTCCGTCATACGGAGTGACAAATCCCAGTCTCGATCCGTGTCAACCCAACAGACACTTTTGGAGATACCTGTAGTGCACCTTTATAGTCACCCAGTTACGTTGTGACGTTTGGTACACCCAAAGCACTCTTACGGTATCCGGGAGTTACACGATCTCATGGTCTAAGGAAGAGATACTTGACATTGGAAAAGCTCTAGCAAAACGAACTACACGATCTTGTGCTATGCTTAGGATTGGGTCTCGTCCATCACATCATTCTCCTAATGATGTGATCCCATTGTCAATGACATCTAATGTCCATAGTCAGGAAACCATGACTATCTATCGACCAACGAGCTAGTCAACTAGAGGCTCACTAGGGACATGTTATGGTCTATGTATTCACACGTGTATTACGATTTCTGGATAATACAGTTATAGCATGAATAAAAGACAATTATCATGAACAAGGAAATATAATAATAATCCTTTTATTATTGCCTCTAGGGCATATTTCCAACACGAACCTGGGTAAAACCATCATGTCCCTTGTCTCCTGTTACCATCCGCCTAGACGCACAGTTCGGGACCCCCTACCCGAGATCCGCCGGTTTTGACACCGACATTGGTGCTTTCATTGAGAGTTCCTCTGTGTCGTCATCTTTAGGCCCGATGGCTCCTCCGATCATCAACAATGATGCGGTCCAGGGTGAGACTTTTCTCCCCGGACAGATCTTCGTATTCGGTGGCTTTGCACTGCGGGCCAATTCGCTTGTCCATCTGGAGCAGATTGAAAGCTACGCCCCTGGCCATCAGGTCAGATTTGGAAGTTTGAACTACATGGCTGACATCCGTGGAGACTTGATCTTCGACGGGTTCGAGCCCCAGCCAAGCGCGCCGCACTGTCATGATGGGCATGATCTAGCTCTGCCGCCGGACAATGCCCTGGAGGCCGCACAAGTGTCCGCTCCGACCTTTAGCTCGGAGCCGACTGCGCCGATTGAGGACGGGTGGCTGGACACCGCCTCGGGGGCTGCTATCTCTACGGCGATTGCGCCGAACACCAACCCTGTCCTTTGCGAAGCTTGTGACTCCGAGGTGCCGAACTCCTCTCCGGACTCCGAACCTTCCGCGCCCCTGCCGATCGAATCCGATTGGGTGCCGATCATGGAGTTCACCGCCGCGGACATCTTTCAGCACTCGCCCTTTGGCGACATCCTGAATTCACCAAAGTCTCTCTCTTTATCAGGAGAGCCCTGGCCGGACTATGGTCAGGAAGGCTGGGATGCGGACGACGAAGAAATTCAAAGCCCACCCACCACCCACTTCGTAGCCACTGTCGATGATTTAACCGACATGCTCGACTTCGACTCCGAAGACATCGACGGTATAGACGGCGATGTAGGAGACGACCAAGAACCAGCGCCTACAGGGCACTGGAAGGCCGCCTTGTCATACTACATCTACATGGTGGACATCCCAAAAGATGGGAACGGCGATGGAACAACAGAGGATGACCCCTCCAAGAAACAACATAAGCGCCGGCGTCAACGGCGCCGCTCTAAATCCCGCCACAGCAAGAATGGTGATTCCGGCATGGGAGACAATAACACCCCAGAAAGTGCCGAAGACAACCCCCTCCAGCAGGGTTCAGCACAAGAGGATGGAGAAGCCAACCCTAGTGAGAGAGCGGCAGACAGAGAGGTAGAGGATGATAATTACATGCCTCCCTCCGAAGACGAGGCAAGCTTTGACGATGACGAATTTGTCGTGCCTGAGGATCCCGTCGAACAGGAGCGTTTCAAACGCAGGCTTATGGCCACGGCAAGCAGCCTCAAGAAAAAGCAGCAACAACTTAGAGCTGATCAAGATTTACTAGCTGACAGATGGACTGAAGTCCTTGCGGCCGAAGAGTACGAACTCGAACGCCCCTCCAAGAGCTACCCAAAACGCAGGCTGCTACCCCGATTAGAGGAGGAAGCACTCAAACCTACATCACCAGCGCAAGATGCGGCCGACCGGCCACCTCGTGGCCGTGATAGAGAGGCCTCCCGGCCCTCCACTCAAGCCGCACCCCGGCGCCGCTTAGAAAATATCAAGGCACGGGGAAGTGCGCCAGACCCGCGAGATATATTGGAGGACAAGGCAAGGCAGACAAGATCGATCTACGGATCATGTGAGCGCCTCACTACACATGATGATAACCGTCACGCCGGATATGGCAATTCCGACCGGGCCGAACACAATAGACAAAGCTTATTTGAGCTACGTCATGATATAGCCCAATACAGAGGCGCCGCACACCCACTATGCTTCACAGACGAAGTGATGGATCATCAAATCCCTGAGGGTTTCAAACCCGTAAACATTGAATCTTACGATGGCACAACAGATCCTGCGGTCTGGATCGAGGACTATCTCCTTCATATCCACATGGCCCGCGGTGATGATCTACACGCCATCAAATACCTCCCACTCAAGCTTAAAGGACCAGCTCGGCATTGGCTTAACAGCTTGCCAGTGGAGTCAATTGGTTGTTGGGAATACCTGGAAGCCGCATTCCTCGACAATTTCTAGGGCACCTATGTGTGACCACCAGACGCTGATGACCTAAGCCACATAATTCAGCAGCCAGAGGAATCGGCCAGACAATTCTGGACACGGTTCCTAACCAAGAAAAATCAAACCGTCGACTGTCCGGATGCAGAGGCCCTTGCAGCCTTCAAACATAACATCCGCGACGAGTGGCTTGCCCGGCACCTAGGACAGAAAAAATCCGAAATCCATGGCAGCCCTCACAACACTCATGACCCGCTTTCGCGCGGGAGAAGACAGCTGGCTAGCTTGTAGTAACAACATGACCAAGAGCCCTGGTAATTCGGATACCAAGGACAGCAATGGCAGGTCGCGTCGCAACAAGCACAAGCACCGCATTAATGGCGATAATGCTGAGGATACAACAGTCAATGCCGGATTCAGAGGCTCTAAACCCGGTCATCAGAAAAAGCCATTCAAAAGAAATACTCCGGGCCCGTCCAATTTGGACCGAATACTCGATCGCTCGTGCCAGATACAAGGCACCCCCGAAAAACCAGCCAACCACACCAACAGGGATTGTTGGGTGTTCAAGCAGGCAGACAAGTTACATGCCGAAAACAATGACAAGGGGCTGCATAGCGACGACAAGGAGGAGCCCCGGCCTCCGAACAATAGAGGACAGAAGAGCTTCCCCCTACAGGTGCGGACGGTGAACATGATATACGCAACCCACATACCCAAAAGGGAGCGGAAGCATGCACTAAGGGACGTATATGCGATGGAGCCAGTCGCCCCAAAGTTTAACCCATGGTCCTCTTGCCCGATCACTTTTGATCGAAGGGACCACCCCACTAGCATCCGTCATGGCGGATTCGCTGCATTGGTTCTAGACCCAATCATTGACGGATTTCACCTCACTAGAGTCCTGATGGACGGCGGCAGCAGCCCGAACCTGCTTTATCGGGATACAGTGCGCAAAATGGGCATAGACCCATCAAGGATTAAACCCACAAAGACGACCTTTAAAGGCGTCATACCAGGTGTAGAGGCCAACTGTACAGGCTCAATTATACTTGAAGTGGTCTTCGGATCTCCGGATAACTTCCGAAGCAAGGATTCAATCTTCGACATAGTCCCGTTCCACAGCGGCTATCACACACTGCTCAGACGAACCACATTTTGCAAAGTTCAATGCGGTGCTGCACTACGCATATCTCAAACTCAAGATGCCAGGCCCTCGAGGAGCCATTACAGTTTACAGAAACACCGAACGCTCTCTCCGAACGGAGGAGCATACGGCGGCTCTCGCGACGGAAATACAAAGCAGCCTCTCAAGACAGTTCTCGAGTCTGGCTATTAAACGTCCGGACACCGTCAAGCACGCCCGAAGTAACCTACAACAAGACCGCCGACATGTCCTGAGCACCCGTAGCAATGTGGCCCCAACCCCAGCCCTCGCGAAATTGCGAAACCAGTACTACGCGTACATAATTACGCTCTGGAAATACCATGGGCATAGGGGGAGGGGCATGACCACGGCAGGCCCAGAATGCGGCTCAACCGCACCAGGGGCTCCCGATTGTGTAATTCTTTTTTCTTACTTTCAGGACTCCTTTATCAAGAAGCCCTGTCCGGCAGTAGAATCGCCGAACACACAATGCAACAGCCAGGGAAGCAGAAAGCTACGCCGAGTGTCCAGGTGGTCTCTATAACGAGAAGTATACCTGTTTTACATATCATCCCGTAGCTTGCTTCTAGAGGGGGACATGTCAAATAGTCCCGTCCCTTGCTTATCACACTATTTGTATCGTTCTGCTTTTGCCGCAACTTTTTTGAATAAACAATGCATAGCTTTTGTCTATTATTGCATTCCTTTTTTTGTCTATATATGTTCACTTATGACATGTTGCATCCGTACGCTTTGGTACGGCCAAATACACCAGGGGCTTAAGTACCCCAAAATATGGTGTGATAAGTCCGAACACTTTCACAAGTGCGGCACCCCGAACTTATAGCACTATATACATCGGCTCCGAATCATGTCTTGGGTCAATAGTTGGGTTTGCCCGGCTCCCATGTTTTGGTACCTTACATTCCGTTATATCGGCTAAGGTAGCGCTGGGAGAACCACTGCGATTGTCCCCCGGTTGAGCTGGCTTGAGCACCTCAATGGAGAAAGCTAAAACTGACTGTCATGATAGGGCGAGAGCCGGTCGCTGTTCGAGAGGTTTTCGAGTCCCTAAAAACTTATGCCGCTTAGAGCGAGGAGCCGGCTTTGTCCGGCCCAGGCATGGATAGCGCCCCGAATTCGGTCTTCCGAATACTAGGGGCTTCGCCGAAATTTAAAATTATAGAATTCTATGGCTAAGTGAGAGTGTTCAAGCATTATAGTCCGGTTGCCTTGTTCGTTGCGTTGAGCGCCTCCCTCCAAGGACCCAAGAATGGGAAAAGAGCGCTCAAGTTTATCCCGAACACCCCAGCACTCGTGGCGCGGGGGCAGAAGCCAACGACTCGCCATCTCTCAAATTTAATAAATGGCCACACAGAAGGTAATATTTTGAATTCACAAGTGTTGCTTAGCGCATATGAACAAGTTTTCAAGCGTACATGATAACAAATGCGAGTTTACTCAAAAATTACATCTTTGGAGCATTCACCCGCTATAAGGCGGGCACCCTTCAGGACGCCCACATAATTCATCTCGGGCGTGCGATACTCCCTGCCCGGCGGTGGAGTGTCCATCACAAGCTTCTCAGTGTCCATCTTGCCCCAGTGCACTTTAGCACGGGCAAGGGCCCTACGGGCATCTTCGATACATACGGAGCGCTTGACGACTTCAATCCATGGACAGGCATCCACCAGCCGCCTCACCAGCCCAAAGTAGCTCCTAGGCATGGCTTCCTTAGGCCACAGCCGAACTATGAGGCCCTTCATGGCCTGTTCGTCCACCTTATGGAGCTCGACCAGCTGCTTCAGCTGGTCGCTCAAGGGCACCAGGTGTCCGGCCTCAGCATACTGAGACCAGAACACCTTCTCCGTCGAGCTCCCCTCCTCGGCCCGGTAGAATGCGGCAGTGTCGGACACACTGTGGGGCAGATCTGCGAATGCTCCTGGAGAGCTCCGTATTCGGGTAAGTAATAAGTAATTCACTTTCACTTGCTTACTTTGCATGAAGAATGCCTTACCCGCCGCTATATTCTTCATTGCCTCAATTTCCTGGAGGGCTTTCTGGGCTTCGGCCTTAGCAGCTTTGGCGCTCTCAAGAGCCGAGGCAAGCTCGGACTCTCGAGTCTTTGAGTCATGCTCCAAACTCTCGTGTTTTTCCATGAGAGCCTGGAGCTCTTACCGCACCTCCGCCACCCGCGCCTCCTTCTTCTCTCGCTCGGTGCGCTCCGTGGCCGCATTGCTTTCGGCCTTGGACACCGCTTCCTTCAGGGTCGCCACCTCGTTCGTGGCCCCTGTAATTCTCACGTTATTCTTGATATTTTTTGCAACCACATCTTTTATATACTTCCATAAGGTATTACTTACCTTCCTTGTCCTCGAGCCGCTTTTTGGCAAGGCCGAGCTCGTTCTCGGACCGCTCGAGGCTCTACTTCAATGCATCGACCTCCGCAGTTAGTGCGGCAGAGATCAGCAGCGCAGCCTACATTCCCCATATTGACATACCTATGTTAGACTCCTTCGTACATCTTTTTAGATCCTTAGTTTGGCTTTTCTTTCTGAACACCAAACTGAGCATCAGGGGCTACTGTCTATGCGGTAATATTTTTTACATATCTTAAATACATACCTCAAAGCCTGTTAGAAGGCTGGCACAGGCTTCGGTCAGCCCGCTCTTGGCGGACTGAACTTTCTGGATCACCACACTCATAACAGTGCGGTGCTCCTCGTCGAGGGAGGCGCCGTTAAGCGCCTTCATCAAATTATCCGGTGCCTCTGGTTCGACGGAGGTCACCGGTGTCGCAGTCTCGCCCTTCTTACGAAGGGGTCGCCTGCCGGACTCCGGAACCACTAAAGGTTCCGGTGCGGAGTCTGGCCCGGGGCCTGACTTAGAGCCCTCTGGGGTTTGATCCCCCTTATGCCCGGAGTCCGGGAGGTTGCCTTGCGGCGCCTCCGAGACCCCCTCCTCCTGGATGGGCCCCTTTTTGGACCCCACCTCGGCGTCATCCGTAGCGCGAGGAGAGGAGGCGGCCAGAAGTGAAGTGCTATTCACGTCCGACGGAGCTAGGGAGCCTCTCGTTGAAGTGTCGAGCCCGTCCTTGGGCGGGCTACAGGGTTGTATTCGATGTTAGGAGACTCTATACGACAAACGAAACGCCATGAGTTATTCTGGTATCCGGATACTTACGATGTCACTGGGGGCTTATCCCTCGATGGCCACTCCTCTTCGCCGTCGTCGGTGTTGGTGGAGTAGTCTGGAGGAAGGGTCCTTCCCTTCTTGGACCCTCCGGCCTCCCAAGTTGGGGTGGCCTTCCTTTTCTTCTCTCCCCCCGCTGGGGGAGAGGCCTCTTTTTCCTCCTCCTCGTCTTCGCGTGAGGAGTCCGCCTCGGAGTCATCGGACGATGAGTCCGATAACACCTGGCGCCGGGAACTCTTTCGAGTTACCGTGGCCTTCTTCTTGGCCTTCTTCTCCGGCACCACGTGAGGTGCCGGAACTAGCAGCCCCATCAATCGGGCGTCTGCTGTGTCTTCTGGCAAGGGAGCCGGACAGTCAACCTGCCCGGACGTCTTCTGCCAGGCCTGTCAAAGGTAAGGGAGTTTAGATCCCGCATAGAGTCAAACTATGAAAGACAAGTGTCCTGTAAAGGACAAAATAGCTTACCTCGCTGGCTTGACGCTGTGAGCTGAATCCGCGATCTTCGGTAGCGGATGCGGGAGCCTCGGCGCCCTTAAACAGCACCTTCCAGGCATCTTCGTACGTAGTGTTAAAGAGCATGCTCAAGGTTTGGTGTTGTGCCGGATCAAACTCCCACAGGTTAAAGGCCCGTTGTTGGCACGGGAGGATCCGGCGGACGAGCATGACCTGGACTATGTTGACAAGCTTGAGCTTCTTGTTCACCAGGGTTTGGACGCAGGTTTGGAGTCCAGTCAGCTCTTCCGAATTACCCCATGTCAGGCCCGTCTCTTTCCAAGAGGTGAGCCGTGTAGGGAAGCCAGATCGGAATTCGGGGGCCGCCACCCATTTAGGGTCACACGGCTCGGTGATGTAGAACCACCCCGATTGCCACCCCTTTATGGTCTCCACGAAGGAGCCCTCGAGCCATATAACGTTGGGCATCCTGCCCACCATGGCACCTCCGCACTCCGCCTGGCGGCCGCCCACTACCTTCGGCTTGACATTGAAGGTCTTCAGCCATAAGCCGAAGTGGGGCCGGATGCAGAGGAAGGCCTCGCACATGACGATGAACGCCGAGATGTTGAGGATGAAATTCGGGGCCAGATCGTGGAAATCCAGGCCATAGTAGAACATGAGCCGTCGGACAAATGGGTGAAGTGGAAAACCTAGTCCGCGGAGGAAGTGGGTGAGGAACACCACCCTCTCATGGGGCCTGGGGGTGGGGATAAGCTGCCCCTTGTCGGGGAGCCGGTGCACGATGTCGCTGGACAAGTATCCGGCCTTTCGCAGCTTTTTGATGTGTCCCTCCGTGACGGAGGAGACCATCCACTTGCCTCCCCCTCCGGAGATGGCTGGGGAAGGTTAAGGCGAGATGTGCGGACTTGGGCGCTGGAGCTCGAGTGCGCGGAAATGGATGAGCAGAGGAGGAAGAAGGCGTGTGTGAAAAGGTGGATCCTTATCCCCTTATATGGACGGCTATGCGTCCCCACCGGCCTGGTAAAACTCGCTTATCTCCCAAGCGCCGTAATTGATGGCACGGTTGGGTTACCCACACCCGTATTGATGAGAATCCCGGAATAAGGGGACACGATCTCTGCTTTGACAAGACGTGCCAAGGAAACTGCCTCGCTAAGCGCGCTGAGGTGAAACAGTAAAAACGATTCGAATAAAGACTTGGCCGTGATGTCACGCCACGGAATACTTCAGCAGATTGAACTTGTGTAAATATTATTCTCTCTACGGTGGTATGTGGAACTTATTTTGTAGAGCTGGACACTATCCTTGTGTTCAAAATCTTCTATGAAGTATTCGGAGGAGGAACCCGCCTTGCAATGCCAAAGACAATATGCGCGCCGGACTCGTCGTCATTGAAGCCTGGTTCAGGGGCTACTGAGGGAGTCCCGGATTAGGGGGTGTCCGGATAGCCGAACTATCACCTTTGGCTAGACTCCTGGACTATGAAGATACAAGATTGAATACTTCGTCCCGTGTCCGGATGGGACTTTCCTTGGCGTGGAAGGCAATCTTGGCGATACGGATATGTAGATCTCCTACCATTGTAACCGTCTCTGTGTAACCCTAACCCTCTTCGGTGCCTATATAAACTGGAGGGTTTTAGTCCGTAGGATGAACAACAATCATATCATAGGCTAGCTTCTAGGGTTTAGCCTCTCTGATCTCATGGTAGATCTACTCTTGTACTACCCATATCATCAATATTAATCAAGCAGGAGTAGGGTTTTACCTCCATCGAGAGGGCCCGAACCTGGGTAAAAACATCGTGTCCCTTGTCTCTTGTTACGATCCGCCTAGACGCACAGTTCGGGACCCCCTACCCAAGATCCGCCGGTTTTGACACCGACAATAATCATCATAAATAGGAGGCATGATTTCATCATAATAAATATTCTCATCAAAACTTGGGGAACAAAACATATCATCTTCATCAAACATAGCATCTCCAAGCTTGTGGCTTTGCATACCATTAACATCATGGATATTCAAGGAATTCATACTAACAATATTGCAATCATGCTCATCATTCACATATTTCATGCCAAGCATTCTATGTAATTCTTCTTCTAGCACTTGAGCACAATTTTCCTTTTCATCATACTCACGAAAGATATTAAAAAGATGAAGTGTATGAGACAAACTCAAATCCATTTTTTTGTAGTTTTCTTTAAACTACTGATAAAACAAGAAACAAAAAGATTTGATTGCAAGATCTAAAGATATACCTTCAAGCACTCACCTCCCCGGCAACAACGCCAGAAAAGAGCTTGATGTCTACTACACAACCTTCTTCTTGTAGACGTTGTTGGGCCTGCAAGTGCACATGTTTGTAGGATAGTAGCAAATTTCCCTCAAGTGGATGACGTAAGGTTTATCAATCCGTGGGAGGCGTAGGATGAAGATGGTCTCTCTCAAGCAACCCTGCAACCAAATAACAAAGAGTCTCTTGTGTCCCCAACACACCCAACACAATAGTAAATTGTATAGGTGCACTAGTTCGGCGAAGAGATGGTGATACAAGTGCAATATGGATGGTAGATATAAGTTTTTGTAATATGAAATTATAAAAACTGCAAGGTAACTAATGATAAAAGTGAGCGTAAACGGTATTGCAATGGTAGGAAACAAGGCCTAAGGTTCATACTTTCACTAGTGCAAGTTCTCTCAACAATAATAACATAGTTGGATCATATAACTATCCCTCAACATGCAACAAAGAGTCACTCCAAAGCCACTAATAGCGAAGAACAAACGAAGAGATTATGTTAGGGTACAAAACCACCTCAAAGTTCTCCTTTCTGTTCTATCTATTCAAGAGTCCGTAGTAAAATAACATGAAGCTATTCTTTCCGTTCAATCTATCATAGAGTTCATAATAGAATAACACCTTAAGACACAAATCAACCAAAACCCTAATGTCACCTAGATACTCCATTGTCACCTCAAGTATCCGTGGGCATGGTTATACGATATGCATCACACAATCTCAGATTCATCTATTCAACCAACACAAAGTACTTCAAAGAGTGCCCCAAAGTTTCTACCGGAGAGTCAAGACGAAAACGTGTGCCAACCCTTATGCATAGGTTCATGGGCGGAACCCGCAAGTTGATCACCAAAACATACATCAAGTGGATCATGTGATATCCCATTGTCACCGCAGATAAACACGGCAAGACATACATCAAGTGTTCTCAAATCATTAAAGACTCAATCCAATAAGATAACTTCAAGAGGAAAACTCAATTCATCACAAGAGAGTAGAGGGGGAGAAACATCATAAGATCCAACTATAATATCAAAGCTCGCGATACATCAAGATCGTGCCATAGAGAGAACACGAGAGAGAGAGAGATCAAACACATAGCTACTGGTACATACCCTCAGCCCCGAGGGTGAACAACTCCCTCCTCGTCATGGAGAGCGCCAGGATGATGAAGATGGCCACCAGTGATAGGTTCCCCCTCCGGCAGGGTGCCGGAACAGGCTCCCGAGAGGTTTTTGGTGGCTACAGAGGCTTGCGGCGGCGGAACTCCCGATCTATCTTCGTATTCGATGGTTTTAGGGTATATGGGAATATATAGGCGAACAAAGTCGGTCGGGGGAGCCTCGAGGGGCCCACGAGATAGGGGGGCGTGCCCGGGGGTGGGTGGGGGGGGGGGGCGCGCCCTCCTATCTCCTGGCCTCCTCGAAGGTTCCCTGGCTTGTACTCCAAGTCTCCCGAATCATGTTCGTTCCAAAAATATCGCTCCCGTAGGTTTCATTCCGTTTGGACTCCGTTTGTTATTCCTTTTCTTCGAAATACTGAAACAGGCAATAAAATAGCAATATGGGCTGGGTCTCTGGTTAATAGGTTAGACCCAAAAGTAATATAAAAGTGTATAATAAAGCCCGTAATCATTCAAAACAGATAATAAAATAGCATGAATGCTTCATAAATTATAGATACGTTGGAGACGTATCAGAAGTGCATCCAGTTTTTGCCGTAACCCTCTCAACTTTTTAGCACATGCTATGTTGGTGAAATGGTGATACCATGCCAACTTTCGGCCTTTTCAGAGTTCATTTGTAGTGCTTTTCAATTTCAGGGTCATTTAGCTAAAAAATCAGTAAAATGAATGAAAATAGCAAATTAAGTCAGAAAGGGTTGAAAATTGATGACATGGCTTCAAATGATGTATAGTGAACGCACAAAAAGTCCGGAGTTGAAATAAGTTAAAAAAATGAAATGCCTTTGTAACAGATGAGTTTTAGCCCAAAACCCTGATACTTCGAAAGAGATTGTCCATTTTGTACACGCAATGCATCATGTTTTTGCCGTAACCCCCTCAACTCATTAGCATATGCTATGTGGGTGAAATGATGATACGATGCCACTTTCAACCTTTTCAAAGTTCATTTGTAGTGCCTTTCAATTTCAGGGTCATTTAGCTCAAAAAAATAAGAAAATGCATGAAAAATATCAAATGAAGTCAGATAGGGATGAAAATTGATGATGTGGCTTCAATGGTGCATACTGAATGCACAAAAAGTCTGGAGTTGAGATAATTTTTAAGAAATTAAAATGCCTGTATAACAGATGAGTTTTCGTCTGAAACCCTAATACTACGAAAGAGATTGTTCATTTTGTACACGAATTACATCCAGTTTTTGCCGTAACCATCTCAACTTTTTAGCACATGCTATGTGGGTGAAATGATGATACCATGCGAACTTTCAGCCTTTTCAAAGTTCATTTGTAGTGCTTTTCAACTTTAGAGTCATTTAGCTCAAAAAAATCAGTAAATGAATGAAAAATAGCAAATGAAGTCAGAAAGGGTTGAAAATTGATCACTGATAACCCACAAGTATAGGGGATCGCAGCAGTTTTCGATAAGTAAGAGTGTCGAACCCAACAAGGAGCTAAAGGTAGAACAAATATTCCCTAAAGTTCTATCGACCACCGATACAACTCTACGCACGCTTAATGTTTACTTTACCTAGATCAAGTATGAAACTAGAAGTACTTTGTAGGTGTTTTTCGACAGGTTAGCAAGATAATAAAGAGCGAGTAAATAAAGACTAGGGGCTGTTTAGATAAAGAAGCAATAAAGAGTAAATATAGAGAGTGTGGAAAAGTGGTGGTAGGAGTTGTGGAATTGTCCCTAGGCAACTGACTATGTTACTAGACGGGTAATCACTATTGCAATTCTATTTGAGGGAGAGGCATAAGCTAACATACTTTCTCTACTTGGATCATATGCACTTATGATTGGAACTCTAGCAAGCATCCGCAACTACTAAAGATTCATTAAGGTAAAACCCAACCATAGCATTAAAGTATCAAGTCCCCTTTTATACCATACGCAAACAACCTACTTACTCGGGTCTGTGCTTCTGTCACTCACGCCACCCACCATAAGCAAATCATAAACATATTGCAAACCCTACAGCGGGAATCCCTCACGCTTGTGCGACACGGAGGGCACAATAGGACAGCACCAATAATAAAACATGCAACTCAAACCAATCATAGCAACTCATCAATCACCGGTAGGACAAAACGGATCTACTCGGACATCATAGGATGGCAACACATCATTGGATAATAATATGAAGCATAAAGCACCATGTTCAAGTAGAGGGTACAGCGGGTTGCGGGAGAGTGGACCGCTGGATATATATGGGGGAAGGTGATGGATATGTTGGTTAAGATGACGGCAGTGTTGGTGAAGATCGCGGTGATGATGATGGCCCCCGGCGGCGTTCCGGCGCCACTGGAAGCAAGGGGGAGAGAGCCCCCCTTCTTCTTCTTCCTTGACCTTATCCCTAGATGGGAGAAGGGTTTCCCCTCTGGTCCTTGGTTCCCATGGCTTGGGAGGGGCGAGAGCCCCTCCGAGATTGGATCTATCTCTCTATTTCTGCGTTCTCTGCGTTGGCAGATTCTACCCCTTCACCGTTTCCTTTATATCCGGAGATCTGTAACTCCGATTGGGGTGAATCTTTCACCCAGATCTTTATCATAAAATTAGCTTTCTTGCTCCAGAAGGAGAGCTTCAACCGCCTTATGGTGGGCTCACGAGGGTCAGGGGCGCGCCTGGGGGGGGGGTAGGGCGCGCCCCCTACCTCGTGCCCACCTCGGATACCGTTTCGCGTTGATTTTACTTCCAGAAAATCATAAATATTCCAAAAGAAATCTCCGTCCGTTTTCTTTCCGTTTGGACTCCGTTTGATATTGGGTTTCTGCGAAACAAAAAACATGCAACAGACAGGAACTGGCACAGGGCATTGGATCAATATGTTAGTCCCAAAAATAATATAAAAAGTTGCCAAAAAGTATATGAAAGTGAATAATATTGGCATGGAACAATCAAAAATAATAGATACGATGGAGACGTATCAGCATCCCCAAGCTTAATTCCTGCTTGTCCTCGAGTAGGTATATGGTAAAAAAGAATAATTTTTGATGTGGAATGCTACCTAGCATAATCTTGATCAGATGTCTAATCATGGCATGAATATTAAGACACGAGTGATTCAAAGCAATAGTCTATCATTTGACATAAAAAACAATAATACTTCGAGCGTACCAATAAAGCAATCATGTCTTTTCAAAACAACAAGGCCAAAGCAAGCTTATCCCTACAAAATCATATAGTTTGGCCATGCTTCATTTTCGTCACACAAAATGCTCCCATCATGCACAACCCCGATGACGAGCCGAGCACTTGGTTCATACTTTTTAATGCGCTTCAGCTTTTTCAACCCTCACGCAATACATGAGCGCAAGCCATGGATATAGCACTATAGGTGGAATAGAATATAATGATGGAGGTTATGTGGAGAAGACAAAAAGGGAGAAAGCCTCACATCAACGCGGCTAATCAACGGGCTATGGAGATGCCCATCAATTGATGTCAATGTGAGGAGTAGGGATTGCCATGCAACAGATGCGCTAGAGCTATAAGTGTATGAAAGCTCAAGAAAAGAAACTAACTGGGTGTGCATCCAACTTGCTTGCTCATGAAGACCTAGGGCATTTGAGGAAGCCCATCATTGGAATATACAAGCCAAGTTCTATAATGAAAATTCCCACTAGTATATGAAAGTGACAACATAGGAGACAATCTATATGAAGAACATGGTGCTACTTTGAAGCACAAGATATGAGACTCACTACATGAAGAACATGGTGCTACTTCGAAGTACAAGTGTGGAAAAAGAGATAGTAACATTGCCCCTTTTCTTTTCTTTTCTTTTCTTTTCTTTTCTTTTTCTTTTTTTTGGTGGGCTTCTTTGGCCCCCCTTTTTTTTATTTAGGCTTCTTTGGCCTTTCCTTTTTTATGGGGCAATGTTCTATAATGATGATCATCACACTTTTATTTACTTACAACTCGATATTACAATTTGATACTGGAACAAAGATATGACTCTATATGAATGCTTCTGGCGGTTTACCGGGATGTGCAATGATCTAGCGTAGCAATGACATCAAAAAAGGACAATCCATGAAAACATCATGCTAGCTATCTTACGATCATGCAAAGCAATATGACAATAGATGCTCAAGTCATGAATATGATGATGATGGAAGTTGCATGGCAATATATCTCGGAATGGCTATGGAAATGCCATGATAGGTAGGTATGGTGGCTGTTTTGAGGAAGATATAATGAGGCTTATGTGTGATAGAGCGTATCGTATCACGGGGTTTGGATGCACCGGCGAAGTTTGCGCCAACTCTCGAGGTGAGAAAGGGCAATGCACGATACCGAAGAGGCTAGCAATGATGGAAAGGTGAAAGTGCGTATAATCCATGGACTCACATTAGTCATAAAAAACTCATATACTTATTGCAAAAGTTTATTAGCCCTCGAAGAAAAGTACTACTACGCATGCCCCTAGGGGGATAGATTGGTAGGAAAAGACCATCGCTCGTCCCCGACTGCCACTCATAAGGAAGACAATCAAAGAAACACCCCATGCTTAAAATTTGTCACACAACGGTTACCATATGTGCATGCTACGGGACTTGCAAACCTCAACACAAGTGTCTCTATAATCCACAACCACCTACTAGCATGACTCTAATATCACCATCTTTATATCGCAAAACTATTGCAAGGAATCAAACATATCATATTCAGCGATCTACAAGCTTATGTAGTATTTTATGACTAACCATGTGAATGACCAATTCCTATCATCTCTCTAAATAGATATAACTGAAGCCAGAGAGTTTAATTCTTTCTACAAAATATATGCCCATGCTATAACAAATATAAGTGATGCAAAAGAGCATTCTATAAATGGCGGTTGTCTATATGAAGAGAAACAGGCAATCCAAACTTCAAATGATATAAGTGAAGTACGTGAAGCATTCTATAAAGCCACACTCAAAAGATTTAAGTGAAGTACAATGAGCATTCTTTAAATCAACCAAGGACTATCTCATACCAGCATGGTGCATAAAAGAAAAAATAAAAACTAAATGCAAAAGACGCTCCAAGACTTGCACATAATGCATGAACGAAACGAATCCGAAAACATACCGATACTTGTTGAAGAAAGAGGGGATGTCTCCCCAGCATCCCTAAGCTTAGACACTTGAGTCTCCTTGAATATTTACTTGGGGTGCCTCGGGCATCCCCAAGCTTGAGCTCTTGCCTCTCTTCCTTCTTCTCACATCGAAACATCCTCGATTAGACACTACATCCACACAAAACTTCAACAGAAAACTCGGTAAGATCCGTTAGTATAGTAAAGCAAATCACCACTCTAAGTACTGTAGCAAACCAATTCATATTTTGTTTTTGCATTGTGTCTACTGTAATATAACTTTTCTATGGCTTAATCCACTGATATAAATTGATAGATTCATCAAAACAAGCAAACTATGCATCAAAAACAAAATCTGTCAAAAACATAACAGTCTGTAGCAATCTGAACATCCACCATACTTCTGGTACCCCAAAAATTCTACCAAAATTATGAAAAATACAAGTTGTATTGCAAGACAGTGCAAAAGGAATCAGAACCAATTGACGTTCCAGTTAAAAATGTAAAATCGCGCACTACAGCCAAAGTTTCTGTCCTGCACCGTACAAACCAACAAGCATTGCAAACATCCTAAAGGCAAACCTTGGCACATTATTTTTATAATACAATGGAATTGTACAAGGGGATAATTATTTTTGATGAAAAGTTTCTGTAATCAAGATTCACAAAGTTTCCGTGAGCATGAACAAAGTTCAAGGAGCTCTCCCACTTCAACAATGCTTGTCTTTCTCACTTTCACTTTCCTTTTTGAAAAGTTTTTAGGTTACCCTCTTTATTTTTTTGTTTTTAAACTATATAAAAGCACTCAACAGAAATAAATGACTCTCTAAAACTTTCGGGTTGTCTCCCTGGCAGCGCTTTCTTTAAAGCCATTAAGCTAGGCATTTAGTGCTGAAGTAATGAATCCACCCGGATCCCAAGGTATATCAAAGCCAATTTTAATTAACAATGATTTGTAATTTAGTAGTGAGCACAAAGTAACATATATCATGTAATGACGAAGTCTAACTCTCTTCCTATGCATCGGCATGTCATAAAAGAACAATTCATGCACACAAAGTAAAGGCCAATGCATAGTATAAACAGTTTCTTGCAATTCTATCGTATTGGAAACATAGAGAGGTGGAGATATAGTTCCTCTCTCATAATAATTGCAAGTAGGAGCAGCAAGCACATGCATATTATATCTATCAAAATCATCATGTGCAACGGTAAAAGGCAACCCATCAATATAATCCTTAATAAGTGCAAGCTTCTCCGATATAGTATAATCGGGAGAATTCAAAAAGATAATAGGACTATCATGCGTGGGTGCAATAGCGACAATTTTATGTTTAACATAAGGAACTATAGCAAGTTCATCTCCATAAGCATCATTCATATTGGCATCTTGGCCACAAGCATAACAAGCATCATCAAAAAGGGATATTTCAAAAGAATCAACGGGATCATAACAATCATCATAACAATCATCCTTCGGTAAGCACGAAGGGAAATTAAACAATGTATGAGTTGAAGAGTTACTCTCATTAGAAGGTGGGCACAGGTGATCAATCCACTCTTCCTCCTTTTGTTCTTCGCTCTCCTCATCATCTTTTTCATCCAATGAGCTCACAGTTTCATCAATTTCTTCTTCCATAGCTTCCTGCAAAATATTAGTCTCTTCTTGGACAGCGGAGAATTTCTCAATATATGGTTTAACATAGGCATTAGAAGCATAATTATAATAACAATATTCAAGTATGGCAAAATTTTCAGATTCGTAAAGAGTAGCACCATACTTTTCAATCAAAGAAGCAATTTCGTAAGCACCCTTAAAAGCAACAAATTCTTCAATTTGTTGAACATCATAGTAATTATAAACACCCTTAGCATATGAGGATAAGATTCCATTATCAATAAAGTCACATTGGTAGGGAAGGTGTTTCTTAGGGTTTTCAGAACAACAAGTAAAATCATAATAATAGCATAAATTCCAAGCATAGCATTGCAAACGTTGAATTTGACCCCATAATAGTTTCCCTTTTTCAGATATACGGTGTCGCACACAACAAGCATGCTCATCTAAAGATTTGCCCCCAACTAAACTAGTGGGGGTTTCAGCACGAGCACATAGGGATCTAAGATGATCCAAGTAAAAAGCTTCAGCAGTGTGATAGATTTTGAGTGGTTCTTCAACCATTGGAGAAGTAGGTACAACTAATTGTTTTTGTATTTTGCGTTTCCTACCCATAACTAAGCATAGAAAACAACTAAGGACAGCAAATAAAAATTACTTAGTGATAAAGCAAACAAGCACACACGAGAATATTCACCCCACGCCATGACTCCCTGGCAACGGCGCCAGAAAAAGGTCTTGATAACCCAGAAGTATAGGGGATCGCAACAGTTTTCGATAAGTAAGAGTGTCGAACACAACGAGGAGCTAAAGGTAGAACAAATATTCCCTAAAGTTCTATCGACCACCGATACAACTCTACGCATGCTTAATGTTTACTTTACCTAGAACAAGTATGAAACAAGAAGTACTTTGTAGGTGTTTTGGATAGGTTAGCAAGATAATAAAGAGCGAGTAAATAAAGACTAGGGGCTGTTTAGATAAAGACGCAATAAAGAGTAAATATAGCGAGTGTGGAAAAGTGGTGGTAGGAGTTGTGGAATTGTCCCTAGGCAACTGACTATGTTACTAGACCGGTAATCACTATTTCAATTCTATTTGAGGGAGAGGCATAAGCTAACATACTTTCTCTACTTGGATCATATGCACTTATGATTGGAACTCTAGAAAGCATCCACAACTACTAAAGATTCATTAAGGTAAAACCCAACCATAGCATTAAAGTATCAAGTCCCCTTTTATCCCATACGCAAACAACCTACTTACTCGGGTCTGTGCTTCTGTCACTCACGCCACCCACCATAAGCAAATCATAAACATATTGCAAATCCTATAGCGGGAATCCCTCACGCTTGCGCAACACGGAGGGCACAATAGGACAACACCAATAATAAAACATGCAACTCAAACCAATCATAGCAATTCATCAATCACTGGTAGGACAAAACGGATCTACTCAGGCATCATAGGATGACAACACATCATTGGATAATAATATGAAGCATAAAGCACCATGTTCAAGTAGAGGGTACAGCGGGTTGCGGGAGAGTCGACCGCTGGATATAGATGGGGGAAGGTGATGGAGATGTTGGTGAAGATGACGGCGGTGTTGGTGAAGATCGCGGTGATGATGATGGCCCCCGGCGGCGTTCCGGCGCCACTGGAAGCAAGGGGGAGAGAGCCCCCCTTCTTATTCTTCTTCCTTGACCTTCTCCCTAGATGGGAGAAGGGTTTCCCCTCTGGTCCTTGGCTCCCATGGCTTGGGAGGGGCAAGAGCCCCTCCGAGATTGGATCTATCTCTCTGTTTCTGCGTTCTCTGCGTTGGCAGATTCTACCCCTTCACCGTTTCCTTTATATCCGGAGATCTGTAACTCCGATTGGGGTGAATCTTTCGCCCAGATCTTTCTCATAAAATTAGCTTTCTTGCGCCAGAAGGAGAGTTTCAACCGCCTTACGGTGGGCTCACGAGGGTCAGGGGCGCGCTTGGGGGGGGGGGGGTAGGGCGCGCCCCCCTACCTCGTGCCCACCTCGGATACCGTTTCGCGTTGATTTTATTTCCAGAAAATCATAAATATTCCAAAAAAAATCTCCGTCCGTTTTTTTTCCGTTTGGACTCGTTTGATATTGGGTTTCTGCGAAACAAAAAACATGCAACAGACAGGAACTGGCACTGGGCACTGGATCAATATGTTAGTCCCAAAAACAATATAAAAGTTGCCAAAAAGTATATGAAAGTGAATAATATTGGCATGGAACAATCAAAAATTATAGATACGACGGAGACGTATCAAGGACGTAGCTTCGGATGGTGCATAGTGAACGCACAAAAAAGTATGGAGTTGTGATACGTCTCCAACGTATCTATAATTTTTGATTGTTCCATGCTATTATATTACCTCTTTTGGATGTTTGTGGGCTTTATTTTACACATTTATATCATTTTTGGGACTAACCTACTAACCGGAGGCCCAGCCCGTATTGCTGTTTTTTTGCCTATTTCAGTATTTCAAAGAAAAAGGAATATCAAACGGAGTCCAAACGGAATGAAACCTTCGGGAGCGTGATTTTTGGAACGAACGTGATTCGGAGAGCTTGGAGTGCAACTCAAGAAGCAGCCGAGGCCCTCACGAGATAGGAAGCCGCGCCCCCCTGTAGGGCACGCCCCCCTATCTCGTGGGCCCCATGGGCGGCCACCGACGTACTTCTTTCTCCTATACATACCTACGTACCCCGAAAACATCCAGGGGCACCACGAAACACAATTTCCACCACTGTAACCTTCTGTATCCACGAGATCCCATCTTGGAGCCTTCGCTGGCACTCTGCCGGAGGGGGAATCGATCACGGAGGGCCTCTATATCAACATCCTTGCCCCTGCGATGAGTTGTGAGTAGTTTACCACAGACCTACGGGTCCATAGTTATTAGCTAGATGGCTTCTTCTCTCTTTTTGGATCTCAATACAATGTTCTCCCCCTCTCTTGTGGAGATCTATTCGATGTAAACTCTTTTTGCGATGTGTTTGTCGAGATCCGATGAATGGTGGGTTTATGATCAAGTTTATCTATGAATAATATTTGAATCTTCTCTGAATTCTTTTATGTATGATTGAGTTATCTTTGCAAGTCTCTTTGAATTATCAGTTTGGTTTGGCCTACTAGATTGATCTTTCTTGCCATGGGAGAAGTGCTTAGCTTTGGGTTCAATCTTGCGGTGTCCTTACCCAGTGACAGAAAGGGTTGCAAGGCACATATTGTATTGTTGCCATCGAGGATAACAAGATGGGTTTTATATCATATTGCATGAGTTTATCCCTCTACATCATGTCATCTTGCTTAAAGCATTACTCTATTCTTATGAACTTAATACTCTAGATGCAGGCAGGAGTCGGTCAATGTGTGGAGTAATAGTAGTAGATGCAGGCAGGAGTCGGTCTACTTGTTATGGATGTGATGCCTATATACATGATCATGCCGAGATAATCTCATAACTATGCGCTTTTCTATCAATTGCTCGACCGTAATTTGTTCACCCACTGTAACACTTATGCTATCTTGAGAGAAGCCTCTAGTGAAACCTATTGCCCCCGGGTCTATCTATTATCATATTTGCTTTCTTTACTTTTTGCATCCATATTACAAAATACCAAAAATATATTTATCTTATCTTACCATCTTTATTAGATCTCACTTTCGCAAGTGGCCGTGAAGGGATTGACAACCCCTTTATCGCGTTGGTTGCGAGTTCTCAGTTTGTTTGTGTAGGTGCGTGGGACTTTTGAGGAGCCTCCTACTGGATTGATACCTTGGTTCTCAAAAACTGAGGGAAATACTTATGCTACTATTGCTGCATCACCCTCTCCTCTTCGATGAAAACCAACGCAAGCTCAAGACGTAGCAAGAAGGATTTCTGGCGCCGTTGTCGGGGAGGTCTTCGCTCAAGTCAAGACATACCAAGTACCATCACAAACCCATCTCCCTCGCATTTACATTATTTTCCATTTGCCTCTCGTTTTCCTCTCCCCCACTTCACCCTTGCCGTTTTATTCGCCCTCTCTTTCCCAAATCTCCCCCTCTCTTTTCGTTTGCCTTTTTCTTTTTGCTTGTGTGTTGGATTAGTTGTTGCCATGGCACAAGATAATACTAAATTGTGTGATTTCTCGAATACCAATAATAATGATTTCCTTAGTACTCCGATTGCTCCTCTTAATGATGTTGAGTCTTGTGAAATCAATACTGCTTTGCTGAATCTTGTTATGAAAGATCAATTCACCGACCTTCCTAGTGAAGATGCCGCTACTCATCTAAACAACTTTGTTGATTTGTGTGATATGCAAAAGAAGAAATATACGGATAACAATATTGTCAAATTGAAGTTATTTCCATTTTCACTTAGAGGTTGTGCTAAAGTTTGGTTTTCGTCTTTGCCTAAAAATAGTATTGATTCTTGGAACAAGTGCAAAGATGCTTTTATCTCTAAGTATTTGCCTCCCTCTAAGATCATCACTCTTAGGAACGATATTATGAATTTTAAACAACTTGATCATGAGCATGTTGCCCAATCTTGGGAAAGAATGAAATTGATGCTTCGCAATTGCCCTACTCATGGTTTGAATTTATGGATAATCATACAAAAAAATTATGCCGGTTTGAACTTTGCTTCTAGAAATCTCTTAGATTCGGCCGCAGGAGGCACGTTTATGGAAATTACGTTAGGAGATGCTACAAAACTACTTGATAATATTATGGCTTATTATTCTCAATGGCACAACGAAAGATCTTCTAGTAAAAAGTGCATGCTATAGAAGAAATTAATGTTTTGAGTGGAAAGATGGATGAACTTATGAAGATGTTTGCTACTAAAAATACTCCTCTCGATCCCAATGATATGCCTTTGTCTTCTTTGATTGAGAATAATAATGAATCTATGGATGTGAATTTTGTTGGTAGGAATAGTTTTGGAAACAATGCTTATAGAGGAAACTTAATGCTAGACCGTTCCCTAGTAATTCCTCTAATAATAATGGAAATTCCTACAATAATTCTTATGGTAATTTTAATAAGATGCCCTCTGATTTTGAGAATAGTGTGAAAGAATTTATGATTTTTCAAAAGAATTTTAATGCTTTGCTTGAAGAAAAATTGCTCAAAGTATATGATTTGGCTAGGAATGTTGATAGACTTTTGCTTGATGTTGATTCTCTTAAACTCAGATCTTCTCCTCCTAAGCATGATATCAATGAGTTTCTCAAAGTAATGAGAATTTCCATTGATGAGTGTAAGTAAAGAAACGCTAGATTGCGTGCTAAAAGAGATAGCTTTATAAAAGCGAGTCCTTCTAGTTTCTGTGAAAATAATGATGAGGATGTTAAAGTTATTGATGCGTCTCCTATTAGATCTATGTTTTGCAATATGAATTTTGATGATTATGGGACTGATGATGAATCAACGACTTTGCCTAGAAGGCGTCCCAAGAATTCAGAATCTTTAGATCTTAATGCTAAATTTGGTAAAAGTGAGATTGTAGAATCCTCAACTTCTAATAATATTGAACCTACTATTTCAGATTTCAAGGAATTTGATTATGATAATTGCTCTTTAAAAGGTTGTATTTCCTTGTTGCAATCCGTTGTTAATTCTCCTCATGCTTATACTCAAAATAGAGCTTTTACCAAACATATCGTTGATGCCTAGATGCAATCTTATGATGAAAAACTTAATTTGGAAGCTTCTATACCTACAAAACTTAATGATGAGTAGGAACCTACTATAAATATTAGAATTAAAGATTATGAGTGTTTTGCTTTGTGTGATTTGGGTGCTAGTGTTTCCACGATTCCGAAAACTTTATGTGATATTCTAGGTTTCCATGATCTTGATGAATGCTCTTTAAATTTGCACCTTGCGGATTCCACCATTAAAAGTCCTATGGGAAGGATCAATGATGTTCTTATTGTTGCGAATAGTAATTTGGTGCCCGTAGATTTTATCGTTCTTGATATAGATTGTAATCTTTCTTGCCCTATTATTCTTGGTAGACCTTTCCTTAGAACAATTGGTGCGATTATTGATATGAAGGAAGGGAATATTAGATTCCAATTTCCATTAAAGAAAGGAATGGAGCACTTTCCAAGAAAGAAAGTCAAATTACCTTATGAATCTATCATGCGGGCTACTTATGAATTTAGTGCCAAAGATGGCACTACTTAGATCTATCTTTGCTTTTATGCCTAGCTAGGGGCGTTAAACGATAGCGCTAGTTGGGAGGCAACCCAATTTTCTTTATGTTCTTTGTTTTTGCTCCTGTTTAGTAATAAATCTTGCATCTACCTTCTGTTTAGATGTGTTTTTATCTTTTAATTAGTGTTTGTGCCAAGTGGAACCTATAGGATAACCTACGATGATAGTTGATTTGATTCTGCTGAAAAACAGAAACTTTGCATGAACGAATATAATTTTGTTAAATCAAAGGAACATGATTTTGTGTTGATTCTTTTTTCCACTGATAAATAAACAAATTGTCCAGTACTTCCTATTTTGGTAGGATTTTTAAAGTTCCAGAAGTTTGCTTTAGTTACAGATTGCTACAGACTGTTCTGTTTTTGACAGATTCTGTTTTTCGTGTGTTGTTTGCTTATTTCAATGCATCTATGGCTAGTAAATTAGTTTATAAACTATAACGAAGTTGGAATACATTAGTTTTAACACCAAAATAAATAAAGAATGAGTTGATTGCAGTGCGTTATGTGGTGGTTTTGTTTTCTTTCACTAACGGAGCTTATAAGATTTCCTGTTGAGTTTTGTGTTGTGAAGTTTTCAAGTTTTGGGTAAAGCTTTTATGGACTATGGAATAAGGAGTGGAAAGAGCCTAAGCCTGGGGATTCCGATGGCACCCCAAGATATTCAAGAATAGCCAAAAGCCTAAGCTTGGGGATGCCCCGGGAAGGCATCCCCTCTTTCGTCTTCGTTCATTGGTAACTTTACTTGGAGCTATATTTTTATTCGCCACATGATATGTGTTTTGCTTGGAGCGTCGTGTATTATATTAGTCTTTGCTTTTTAGTTTACCACAATCATCCTTGCTGTACACACCTTTTGGGAGAAGCCTATTTGATTAGAATTTGCTAGAATACTCTATGTGCTTCACTTATATCTTTTGAGCTTGATAGTTTTTGCTCTAGTGCTTCACTTATATCTTTTAGAGCACGGTGGTGTCTTAATTTTGAAGAAATTGCTAGTCTCTCATGATTCACTTATATATTTTTGAGAGTCTTTTAGAACAGCATGGTATTTGCTATGGTTACAAAGTTGGTCTTAGAATAATGAGCATCCAAGTTGGGTATAATAAAAACTATCATAGAATAAGAATTGGGTGCTATGATCAACTTGATGCTTGATAATTGTTTTGAGATATAAAGGTAGTAATGCTAGGGTCATGCTAGTGGGTAATTATGAAATTGAGAAATACTTTTGTTGAAGTTCGCAAGTCCCGTAGCATGCACGTATGGTAAAAGTTGTGTGACAAATTTGTTGCATGAGGTGCTCTTTTGAGTGTCTTCCTTATGAGTGGCAGTCGGGGACGAGCGATGGTCTTTTCCTACCAATCTATCCCTCTTGGGGCATGCGTAGTAGTACTTTGCTTCGAGGGCTAAGTAGGCTTTTGCAATAAGTATATGAGTTCTCTTTTGACTAATGTGAGTCCATGGACATATGCACACTCATCCTTTTACGTTGCTAGCCTTTATTATTACCGCGCAACTTTCGCCGGTATCATAAACCCCTTATTTACCTTCCTCAAAACAGCCACCATACCTACCTATTATGGCATTTCCATAGCCATTCCGAGATATATTGCCATGCAACCTTCCACCATTACGTTTATTATGACACGTTCCATCATTGTCATATTGCTCTTTGCATGATCATGTAGTTGACATCGTATTTGTGGCAAGACCACCTTTCATAATTTCATACATGTCGCTCTTGATTCATTGCATATCCCGGTACACCACCGGAGGCATTCATATAGAGTCATATCTTGTTCTAGCTTTGAGTTGTAATTCTTGAGTTGTAAATCCTTAAAAGTGTGATGATCTTCATTATTAGAGCATTGCCCTAGTGAGGAAAGGATGATGAAGGCTATGATTCCCCCACAAGTCGGGATGAGACTTCGGACTTTATAAAAAGAAAAAAAAGAGAAAGGCCAAAAAAAGGGCCAAAGAAAAAAAAGAAGGAAAAAAAGGAAGAAGAAAAGAAAAAAAATGAGAGAAAAAGAGAGAAAGGACAATGCTACTATCTCTTTTCCACACTTGTGCTTCAAAGTAGCACCATGATCTTTATGATAGAGAGTCTCCTATGTTGTCACTTTCATATACTTAGTGGGAATTTTCCATTATAGAACTTGGCTTGTATATTCCAATGATGGGCTTCCTCAAAATGCCCTAGGTCTTCGTGAGCAAGCAAGTTGGATGCACACCCACTTAGTTTCTTTTGTTGAGATTTCATATATTTATAGCTCTAGTGCATCCGTTGCATGGCAATCCCTACTCACTCACATTGATATCTATTAATGGGCACCTCTATATAGCCCGTTAGTACGCCTAGTTGATGTGAGATTATCTTCTCCCTCTTTTCGTCCTCACAACCACCACCATATACCACTATAGTGTTATGTCCATGGCTTACGCTCATGTATTGCGTAAGAGTTGAAAAAGCTGAAGCGCGTTAAGAAGTATGAAACAATTGCTCGGCTCGTCATCGGGGTTGTGCATGATGGAGTATTTTGTGCAATGAAAATGAAGCATGGCCTGACTATATGATTTTGTAGGGATAAGCTTTCTTTGGCTATGTTATTTTGATATGATATGATTATTTGTTAGTATGCTTTGAAGCATTATTATTTTTATGTTTTATAAGCTTTTATTTTGAATCATTTGGATCTGAACATTCATGCCACAATAAAGAAAATTACATTGAGAATTATGCTAGGTAGCATTCCACATCAAAAATTTCTTTTTTATCATTTACCTACTCGAGGACGAGCAGGAATTAAGCTTGGGGATGCTTGATAGGTCTCCAATGTATCTATAATTTTTGATTGTTCCATGATATTATATTACCTCTTCTGGATGTTTATGGGCTTTATTTTACACATTTATATCATTTTTGGGACTAACCTACTAACCGGAGGCCCAGCCCGTATTGCTGTTTTTTTGCCTATTTCAATATTTCGAAGAAATTAAATATCAAACGGAGTCCAAACGGAATGAAACCTTCGGGAGTGTGATTTTTGGAACGAACGTGATCCAGAGAGCTTGGAGTGCAAGTCAAGAAGCAGCCGAGGCCCTCACGAGATAGGAGCCCCCCCCCCCCCCCGTAGGGCGCGCCCCCTGTCTCGTGGGCCCCTTGGGCGGCCACCGACATACTTCCTCCTCCTATATATACCTACGTACGCCGAAAACATCCAGGGGCACCACGAAACACAATTTCCAGCACCGTAACCTTCTGTATCCGTGAGATCCCATCTTGGAGCCTTCGCCGACACTCTGCTGGAGGGGGAACCGATCACGGAGGGCCTCTACATCAACATCCTTGCCCCTCCGATGAGTTGTGAGTAGTTTACCACAGACCTACGGGTCCATAGTTATTAGCTAGATGGCTTCTTCTCTCTTTTTGGATCTCAATACAATGTTCTCCCCCTCTCTTGTGCAGATCTATTCTATGTAAACTCTTTGCGGTGTGTTTGTCGAGACCCGATGAATTGTGGGTTTATGATCAAGTTTATCTATGAATAATATTTGAATCTTCTCTGAATTCTTTTATGTATGATTGAGTTATCTTTGCAAGTCTCCTTGCCCCTCCGATGAGTTGTGAGTAGTTTACCACAGACCTACGAGTCCATAGTTATTAGCTAGATGGCTTCTTCTCTCTTTTTGGATCTCAATACAATGTTCTCCCCCTCTCTTGTGGAGATCTATTCGATGTAAACTCTTTTTGCGATGTGTTTGTCGAGATCCGATGAATGGTGGGTTTATGATCAAGTTTATCTATGAATAATATTTGAATCTTCTCTGAATTCTTTTATGTATGATTGAGTTATCTTTGCAAGTCTCTTTGAATTATCAGTTTGGTTTGGCCTACTAGATTGATCTTTCTTGCCATGGGAGAAGTTCTTAGCTTTGGGTTCAATCTTGTGGTGTCCTTACCCAGTGACAGAAAAGGTTGCAAGGCACATATTGTATTGTTGCCATCGAGGATAACACGATGGGGTTTATATCATATTGCATGAGTTTATCCCTCTACATCATGTCATCTTGCTTAATGCGTTACTGTGTTCTTATGAACTTAATACTCTAGATGCAGGCAGGAGTCGGTCGATGTGTGGAGTAATTTTAGTAGATGCAGGCAGGAGCCGGTCTACTTGTTATGGACGTGATGCCTATATACATGATCATGCCTAGATAATCTCATAACTATGCGCTTTTCTATCAATTGCTCGACAGTAATTTGTTCACCCACCGTAATACTTATGCTATCTTGAGAGAAGCCTCTAGTGAAACCTATGGCCCCCGGGTCTATCTCTTATCATATTTGCTTTCTTTACTCTTTGCATCCATATTATAAAATACCAAAAATATATTTACCTTATCTTACCATCTTTATTAAATCTCACTTTCGCAAGTGGCCGTGAAGGGATTGACAACCCCTTTATCGCGTTGGTTGCGAGTTCTCAGATTGTTTGTGTAGGTGCGTGGGACTTTTGAGGAGCCTCCTACTGGACTGATACCTTGGTTCTCAAAAACTGAGGGAAGTACTTACGCTACTATTGCTGCATCACCCTATCCTCTTCGAGTAAAACCAACGCAAGCTCAAGACGTAGCAAGTTGAAATATGTTTAAAAAATGAAATGCCTTTGTAACACATGAGTTTTAGCCCAAAACCCTGATACTTCAAAAGAGATTGTCCATTTTGTACATGAAGTGCATCCTGTTTTTAGCGTAACCCTCTCAACTTTTTAGCACATGCTATGCGGGTGAAATGATGATACCATGCCAACTTTCAACCTTTTCATAGTTCATTTGTATTGCTTTTCAATTTCAGGGTCATTTAGCTAAAAAAATCAGTAAATGAATGAAAAATAGCAAAAGAAGTCAGATAGGGTTGAATATTGATGACGTGACTTCGAATGGTGCATCGCACAAAAATTCCGGAGTTGAAATAAGTTTTAAAAAATTAAATGCGTGTGTATCAGATGGGTTTTCGTCCGAAATCCTGATCTTCGAAAGAGATTGTCCATTTTGTACACGAAGTGCATCAAGTTTTTGCTGTAACCCTATCAACTTTCTAGCACATGCTGTGTGGGTGGAATGATGATACCATGCCAACTTTCCACCTTTTCATAGTTCATTTGTAGTGCTTCTCAATTTCGGGGTCATTTAGCTCAAAAGAATTAGTAAATGCATGAAATATAGCAAATGAAGTCAGAAAGGGTTGAAAATTGATGACATTTGCCCGAAGCACATAAGTACACATTTCAAATGCCAAAACACATAAGCACCCTAACTATTACAAAGATTCCCTCCGATTTGTCCAAAGTGGGACTTTCCAGATATATAAGTCCGGAAACTCACTAGAGAAGAAAGTGATGACAGTGAAGCCGGTTGATACGTCTCCAACGTATCTATAATTTTTGATTGCTCCATGCTACTTTGTATACTGTTCTAGACTATATTGGGCTTTATTTTCCACTTTTAAATTACTTTTGGGACTAACCTATTAACCGGAGGCCGAGCCCAGAGTTGCTGTTTTTTGCCTTTTTCAGTATTTCGAAGAAACATAATATCAAACGGAGTCCAAACAGAATGAAACCTTCGGGATCGTGATCCAGGAGACTTGGACCCTACTCCAAGAAGCGCCTGAGGCGGTCATGAGGGTGGAGGGCGCGCCCCCCTGGGCGTGCCCCCTACCTCGTGGGCCCCTCGGAGCTCCACCGACGTACTCCTTCCTCCTATATATACCTACATATCCCCGAATGATCAGAACAGGAGCCAAAAACCTAATTCCACCGCCGCAACTTTCTGTATCCATGAGATCCCATCTTGGGGCCTGTTCCGAAGCTCCGCCGAAGGGGGCATTCACCATGGAGGGCTTCTACGTCATCACCATAGCCCCTCCGATGAAGTGTGAGTAGTTTACTTCAGACCTTCGGGTCCATAACTAGTAGCTAGATGGCTTCTTCTCTCTTTTTGGATCTCAATACAATGGTCTCCCCCTCTCTCGTGGAGATCTATTCGATGCAATCTTCTTTTTGCGGTGTGTTTGTTGAGACCGATGAATTGTGGGTTTATGATCCAGTATTATCTATGGAAAATATTTGATTCTTCTCTGAATTCTTTTATGTATGATTGAGTTATCTTTGCAAGTCTCTTCGAATTATCTTTTTGGTTTGGCCAACTAGATTGGTAGTTCTTGTAATGGGAGAAGTGCTTAGCTTTGGGTTCAATCTTGCGGTGTCCTTACTCAGTGACAGAAAGAGTTGCAAGGCACGTATGTTGCCATTGAGGATAACAAGATGGGGTTTTTATCATATTGCATGAATTTATCCCTCTACATCATGTCATCTTGCTTACGGCGTTACTCTGCTTTTACTTAATACTCTAGATGCATGCTGGGTAGCGGTCGATGAGTGGAGTAATAGTAGTAGATGCAGAATCGTTTCGATCTACTTGTTTTGGACGTAATGCCTATATACATGATCATCGCCTAGATATACTCATAACTATGCTCAATTCTGTCAACTACTCAACAGTAATTTGTTCACCCACCGTAGAATACTTATGGTCTCGAGAGAATCCACTAGTGAAACCTATGCCCCCCGGGTCTATTCTCATCATATCAATCTATATCACTTTATTTACTTGCTTTGTTTTTACTTTGCCTTTACTTTTTACTTTGCATCTATCTATCAAAAATACCAAAAATATTATCTCTATCAGATCTCACTCTCGTAAGTGACCGTGAAGGGATTGACAACCCCTAAGCGTTGGTTGCGAGTTGCTATCGTTTTGTGTTGGTATGAGGGACTTGTGCGTGGTCTCCTACTAGATTGATACCTTGGTTCTCAAAAACTGAGGGAAATACTTACGCTACTTTACTGCATCATCCTCTCCTCTTTGGGGAAATCCAACGCAGTGCTCAAGAGGTAGCAAGAAGAATTTCTGGCGCCGTTGCCGGGGAGGCTCACGCAAGCAAGTCAACCATACCAAGTACCCATTGCAATCCCTATCTCTCGCATTACATTATTTTCCATTTGCCTCTCATTTTCCTCTCCCACACTTCACCCTTGCCGTTTTTTTGCCCTCTCTTTCCCAATCTCCTCCTCTCTTTCCCGTTTGCCTTTTTCCCTTTGCCTTTCTGTTTGCTTGTGTGTTGGATTACTTGTTGCCATGGCACAAGATAATACCAAATTGTGTGATTTCTCGAATACCAATAATAATGATTTCCTTAGTACTCCGATTGCTCCTCTTAATAATGATGAGTCTTGTGAAATCAACACCGCTTTGTTGAATCTTGTTATGAAAGATCAATTCGCCGGCTTTCCTAGTGAAGATGTCGGTACTCATCTAAACAATTTTGTTGATTTGTGTGATATGCAAAAGAAGAAAGATACGAATAACAATATTGTCAAATTGAACTTATTTCCGTTTTCCCTTAGAGATCGTGCTAAAGTTTGGTTTTCATCTTTTCCTAAAAATAGTATTGATTCTTGGAACAAGTGCAAAGATGCTTTTATCTCTAAGTATTTTCCTCCCGCTAAGATTATCACTCTTAGGAACGACATCATGAATTTTAAACAACTTGATCATGAGCATGTTGCCCAATCTTGGGAAAGAATGAAATTAATGCTTCGCAATTGCCCTACTCATGGTTTGAATTTATGGATGATCATACAAAAATTTTATGCTGGATTGAATTTTGCTGCTAGAAATCTTTTAGATTCGGCCGCGGGAGGCACTTTTATGGAAATTACATTAGGGGATGCTACCAAATTGCTTGATAATATTATGGCTAATTATTCTCAATGGCACACCGAAAGATCTTCTAGTAAGAAAGTGCATGCTATAGAAGAAATCAATGTTTTGAGTGAAAAGATGGATGGACTTATGAAGATGTTTGCTCCTAAAAATACTCCTCTTGATCCCAATGATATGCCTTTATCTACCTTGCTTGAGAATAATAATGAATCTATGGATGTGAATTTTGTTGGTAGGAATAGTTTTGGAAACAACGCTTATAGAGGGAATTTTAATCCTAGGCCTTATCCTAGTAATCCTTCTAATAATTATGGAAATTCCTACAATAACTCTTATGGAAATTTTGATAAGATGCCCTCTGAATTTGAGAGTAGTGTTAAAGAGTTTATGAATTCACAAAAGAATTTTAATGCTTTGCTTGAGGAGAAATTGCTTAAAATTGATGATTTGGCTAGGAACGTTGATAGAATTTCTCTTGAAATTGATTCTTTAAAGCTTAGATCTATTCCTCCTAAGCATGATATCAATGAGTCTCTCAAAGCCATGAGAATTTCCATTGAGGAGTGCAAGGAAAGAACCGCTAGGATGCGTGCTTCCAAAGATGCCTTTATTAAAGCGTGTTCTTCCGATCCCTATGAAAATCAAGATGAAGATCTAAAGGTTATTGATGTGTCTCCCATTAAATCTTTGTTTTGCAATATGAATCTTGATTAATCTGAAGATTATCTTCCTTTACCTAGAAGGCGTTCTAAGGATTCGGAGTTTCTAGATCTTGATGATGAAATTGATGAAAGTGAGATTGAAAGTAATAAAAACCGTGATGTTGCTAAACCCACTATTTTGGATCTCAAGGAATTTAATTATGAAAATTGCTCTTTGATTGGTTGTATTTCCTTGTTGCAATCCGTGCTAGAATCTCCTCATGCTTATAGTCAAAATAAAGCCTTTACCGAACACATTGTTGATGCCTTGATGCAATCTTATGAAGAAAAACTTGAGTTGAAAGTTTCTATCCCTAGAAAACTCTATGATGAGTGGGAACCTACTATTAATATTAAAATGAAAGATTATGAGTTTCATGCTTTATGTGATTTGGGTGCTAGTGTCTCTACTATTCCCAAAACTTTATGTGATTTGCTAGATTTCCATGATTTTGATGATTGCTCTCTAAACTTGCATCTTGCGGATTCTACTATTAAAGAGCCTATGGGAAGAATTAATGATGTTCTTATTGTTGCAAATAGGAATTATGTGCCCGTAGATTTTATCATTCTTGATATAGATTGCAATCCTTCGTGTCCTATTATTCTTGGTAGACCTTTCCTTAGAACGATTGGTGCAATTATTGATATGAAGGAAGGGAATATTAGATTCCAATTTCCGTATGGAACACTTCCCTAGAAAGAAAATAAATTTACCTTATGAATCCATCATGAGAGCCACTTATGGATTGCCTACCAAAGATGGCAATACCTAGATCTATCCTCGCTTTTATGCCTAGCTAGGGGCGTTAAACGATAGCGCTTGTTGGGAGGCAACCCAATTTTATTTTGTGTTTTTGTTTTTGCTTATGTTTAGGAATAAATAATCCATCTAACTTCTGTTTAGATGTGGTTTTATGTTTTAATTAGTGTTTGTGCCAAGTAGGACCTATAGGATAACCTATGATGATAGTTGATTTGATTCTGCTGAAAAACAGAAACTTTGCACACACGAATATAATTATGATAAATCACAGGAACGTGCTTTTGCGTTGATTCTTTTTTATGCTGATCAATAAACAAATTTTCCAGGACTTCCTATTTTTTTAGAATGTTTAGAGTTCCAGAAGTTTGCGTTAGCTACAGATTGCTACAGACTGTTCTGTTTTTGACAGATTTTGTTTTTCGTGTGTTGTTTGCTTATTTTGATGAATCTATGGCTAGTAAATTAGTTTATAAACCATAGAGAAGTTGGAATACAGTAGGTTTAACACCGATATAAATAAAGAATGAGTTCATTACAGTACCTTGAAGTAGTCTTTTGTTTTCTTTCTCTAACGGAGCTCACGAGATTTCTGTTGAGTTTTGTGTTGTGAAGTTTTCAAGTTTTGGGTGAATTCTTTTGATGGATTATGGAACAAGGAGTGGCAAGAGCCCAAGCTTGGGGATGCCCATGGCACCCCCAAGATAATCCAAGGACACCAAAAAGTCAAAGCTTGGAGATGCCCCAGAAGGCATCCCCTCTTTCGTCCACTTCCATCGGTAATTTACTTGGAGCTATATTTTTATTCACCAACATGATATGTGCTTTGCTTGGAGCGTCTTGTATTACTTGTGTCTTTGCTTGTTAGTTTACCACAATCATCCTTGCTGTACACATCTTTTTAAAGAACCATACATGAATTGGAATTTGTTAGAATACTCTATGTGCTTCGCTTATATCTTTTGAGCTTGATAGTTTTTGCTTTAGTACTTCACTTAGATCTTTTAGAGCACGGTGGTGGATTTGTTTTAAAGAAACTATTTGATCTCTCATGCTTCACTTAGATTATTTTGAGAGTCTTTAATAGCATGGTAATTTGCTTAATGTTAATATACTTGGTGTTCAAGATATGTGAAACTTTCTTTTGAGTGAATTGAATACTAAGATAAGTTTGATACTTGATAATTGTTTTGAGATATGGAGGTGATAATATCAAAGTCATGCTAGTTGGGTGATTATGAATTTGAGAAATACTTGTGTTGAATTTTGCAAATCCCGTAGCATACACGTATGGTTAAAGTTATGTAACAAATTTGAAACATGAAGTGTACCTGGCTTGTGCATCCTTACGAGTGGCGGTCGGGGACGAGCGATGGTCTTTTCCTACAGATCTATCCCCCTAGGAGCATGCGCGTAGTACTTGAATTTTTTATGACTTCTAAATATTTGCAATAAGTATATGAGTTCTTTTGATTAATGTTGAGTCCATGGATTATACGCACTCTCACCTTTCCGCCATTGCTAGCCTCTTCGGTGCATTGCCCTTTCTCACCTCGAGAGTTGGCGCAAACTTCACCGGTGCATCCAAACCCCGTGATACGATATGCACTATCACACATAAACTTCCTTATATCTTCCTCAAAACAGCCACCATACCTACCTATTATGGCATTTATATAGCCATTCCGAGATATATTGCCATGCAACTTCCACCATCATCATCATGATATGCATTACTTTTGTCATATTGCCATTGCATGATCTCGTAGTTGAGATCGTATTTGTGGCAAAGCCACCATGCCTTATTTTTCATACATGTCACTCTTGATTCATTGCACCATCCCGGTACACCGCCGGAGGCATTCATATAGAGTCATATCTTGTTCTATGTTTCGAGTTGTAATCCTTGTGTTGTAATCAATAGAAGTGTGATGATCATCATTATTAGAGCATTGCCCCAAAAAAGGAGAAAGGCCAAAAAGAAAAAAAAGAAAGGCCCAAAAAAAAGAAAAAAAGGGCAATGCTACTATCTCTTTTTCCACACTTGTGATTCAAAGTAGCACCTTGTTCTTCATGTAGTCTCATATATTGTGCTTCAAAGTAACACCTTGTTCTTCATGTAGTGAGTCTCATATATTATGCTTCAAAGTAGCACCTTGTTTTTCATGTAGTGAGTCTCATAAGTTGTCTTTTTATACTACTGGGAATTTTTCATTATAGAACTTGGCTTGTATATTCCTACGATGGGCTTCCTCAAAATGCCCTAGGTCTTCGTGAAAAAGCAAGTTGGATGCACACGCACTAGTTTTCTTTTGTTGAGCATTCATAGCTCTAGTGCATCCGTTGCATGGCAATCCCTACTCCTCATGTTGACATCAATTGATGGGCATCTCCATAGCCCATTGATTATCCTTGTCAATGTGAGACTTTCTCCTTTTTTGTATTCTCCACACAATCCCCATCATCATATTCTATTCCACACATAGTGCTATATCCATGGCTCACGCTCATGTATTGCGTGAAGGTTGAAAAAGTTTGAGATTATTTAAGTATGAAACAATTGCTTGGCTTGTCATCGGGGGTATAGAAGTTGGGAACATCTTTGTGTGACGAAAATGAAGCATAGCCTAACTATATGATTTTGTAGGGATGAACTTTCGTTTGCCATGTTATTTTGAGAAGACATGATTGCTTTGATTAGTATGCTTGAAGTATCATTGTTTTTGTGTCAATATAAACTTTTGTCTTGAATCTTTCGGATCTGAATGTTCATATCACAATTGGGAAGATTTACATTGAAGTTATGCCAAAGTATCACTCCGCATCAAAAATTCTTTTTTTATCATTTACCTACTCGAGGAAGAGCAGGAATTAAGCTTGGGGATGCTTGATACGTCTCCAACGTATCTATAATTTTTGATTGCTCCATGCTACTTTATCTACTGTTTTCGACTATATTGGGCTTTATTTTCCACTTTTATATTACTTTTTAGACTAACCTATTAACCGGAGGCCAGCCCAGAATTGCTGTTTTTTGCCTTTTTCAGTATTTTGAAGAAACATAATATCAAACGGAGTCCAAACGTAATGAAACCTTCGGGATCGTGATTTTCCAACCAAACGTGATCCAGGAGACTTGGACCCTACTCCAAGAAGAGCCTAAGGCGGTCACGAGGGTGGAGGGCGCGTGCCCCCCTACCTCGTGGGCCCGTCGGAGCTCCACCGACGTACTCCTTCCTCCTATATATACCTACATATCCCCGAACGATCAGAACAGGAGCCAAAAACCTAATTCCACCGCCGCAACTTTCTGTATCCACGAGATCCCATCTTGGGGCCTGTTCCGGAGCTCCACCGGAGGGGGCATCCACCACGGAGGGCTTCTACATCATCACCATAGCCCCTCCGATGAAGTGTGAGTAGTTTACTTCAGACCTTCGGGTCCATAGCTAGTAGCTAGATGGCTTATTCTCTCTTTTTGGATCTCAATACAATGTTCTCCCCCTCTCTTGTGGAGATCTATTCGATGTAATCTTCTTTTTGCGGTGTGTTTGTTGAGACCGATGAATTGTGGGTTTATGATCCAGTATTCTCTATGGAAAATATTTGATTCTTCTCTGAACTCTTTTATGATTGAGTTATCTTTGCAAGTCTCTTCGAATTATCTTTTTGGTTTGGCCAACTAGATTGGTAGTTCTTGCAATGGGAGAAGTGCTTAGCTTTGGGTTCAATCTTGCGGTGTCCTTACTCAGTGACAGAAAGAGTTGCAAGGCACGTATTGTATTGTTGCCATCGAGGATAACAAGATGGGTTTTTATCATATTGCATGAATTTATCCCTCTACATCATGTCATCTTGCTTACGGCGTTACTCTGTTTTTACTTAATACTCTAGATGCATGCTGGATAGCGGTCGATGAGTCGATTAATAGTAGTAGATGCAGAATCGTTTCGATCTACTTGTTTTGGACGTAATGCCTATATACATGATCATCGCCTAGATATACTCATAACTATGCTCAATTCTGTCAATTGCTCAACAGTAATTTGTTCACCCACCATAAAATACTTATGGTCTCGGGAGAAGCCACTAGTGAAACCTATGGCCCCCGGGTCTATTCTCATCATATCAATCTATATCACTTTATTTACTTGCTTTGTTCTTACTTTGCCTTTACTTTTTACTTTGCATCTATCTATCAAAAATACCAAAAATATCATCTCTATCATATCTCACTCTCGTAAGTGACCGTGAAGGGATTGACAACCCCTAAGTGTTGGTTGCGAGTTGCTATCATTTTGTGTAGGTACGAGGGACTTGTGCGTGGTCTCCTACTGGATTGATACCTTGGTTCTCAAAAACTGATGGAAATACTTACGCTACTTTACTGCATCATCGTCTCCTCTTCAGGGAAATCCAACACAGTGCTCAAGAGGTAGCACCGGTCACATCCCAGTGTGGGATCTTTGGGTGTAAAACTTTTTCTTCACGTGTGTCCCTTTGCGCCATAACCATGAACAATCTTCATCATTTAACTGGATGCTCGGGTCAATATTCACTATGAAGGGAGCAATTTCATGAAACTTTCAATAATCTTCTGACATGTCTGTCCTGTCATCCACTCCCAAGATGTTTCTTTTCCCTGAAAGAATTATGTGGCGCTTTGGCTCATTGTATGATGTATTCGCTTCCTTATCTCTTCTTTTTCTCGGCTTGGTAGAGATGTCCTTCACATAGAAAACCTGCGCCACATCATTGGCTAGGACGAATGGTTCATCTGCGTACACAAGATTGTTGAGATCCACTTTTGTCATTCCGTATTGCGGGTCTTCCTTTACGCCACCTCCTATTAGATTGACCCATTTGAATTGAAACAAAGGGACCTTGAAATCACTTCCATAGTCAACTTCCCATATCTCTTCTATGTAACCATAATATGTGTCCTTTCCCCTCTTGGTTGCCGCATCAAAGCGGACACCACTGTTTTGGTTGGCGCTCTTTTTATCTTGGGCGATCGTGTAAAATATATTCCCATTTATCTCGTAACCTTTGGAAGTCATTATATTCGAAGATGGTAACTGGGACAGCAAGTACAGGTCATCTTCAACAGCGTCGTCATGCATGGCACCTGTCTGCAACCAACCGGCGAAAGTCCCCGTTTGTTCACGTGTAATCTAGTCGTCAGACTGCTCCAGGTGTTTGGATCATAGAATATTCTTGTGTTCCTCGATATAAGGAGCCACCAAGGAGGAATTTTGTAGAACTGTGTAGTGTGCTTGAGCGAGAGAATTCCCGTCCATACATATTGTTTGATTCGGTCCTAGCGTGCCATTTCCACCCAGTCTGCCCTTATGCCGCGATTCAGGAACACCAATCGGCTTAAGTTCAGGAATAAAGTCAACACAAAACTCAATGACCTCCTCATTTTAATGGCACTTGGAGATGCTTCCTTCTGGCCTAGCACAGTTATGAACATATTTCTTTAAGACTCCCATGAACCTCTCAAAGGGGAACATATTATGTAGAAATATAGGACCCAGAACGTCAATCTCTTCGCATAGGTGAACTAGGACGGGCATCATGATATTGAAGGAGGATGGCGAGAACACCAACTCAAAACTGACAAGACATTGCATCAAATCATTCTCTACCTTGGTATAATTTCTGGATCGATTAACTTCTGAGAGATTGCATTAAGGAATGCACATAGCTTCACAATGAATAATCGAACGTTTACCGGTAGAAGCACCCTCAATACAACCGGAAGCAGTTGCGTCATAATCACGTGGCAGTCATGAGACTTTAGGTTCTAGAACTTTTTCTCTGCCATATTTATTATTCCCTTTATATTCGACGAGAAGCCAAACAGGACCTTCATACTGAGCAGGCATTCAAAGAAGATTTCCTTCTCTTCTTTGGTAAGAGCGTAGCTGCATGACCCTAATGTATGCCATCTTTTCCGTTCATACGTTGTTGGTCCTCCCGTGCCTCTGGTGTATCTTTTGTCTTCCTAGACATGCCCAAGAAGCCAAGCAGGGTCACACAAAGATTCTTCATCACGTGCATCACGCCGATGGAAGAACGGACCTCTAGGTCTTTCCAATAGGGTAGGTCCCAAAATATAGATTTCTTCTTCCACATGGGTGCGCGTCCGTCAGCGTCACTCGAAATAGATTGTCCGCCAGGATCCTTTCCAAAGATTACCTTTAAATCCTTAACCATATCATGTACATTATCACCAGTTGATACGTCTCCAACATATCTATAATTTTTTATTGTTCCATGCTATTATATTACCCCTTTTGGATGTTTATAGGCCTTATTTTACACATTTATATCATTTTTGGGGCTAACCTACTAACCGGAGGCCCAGCCCATATTGCTGTTTTTTTTGCCTATTTCAGTATTTCGAAGAAAAGGAATATCAAATGGAGTCCAAACGGAATGAAACCTTCGGGAGCGTGATTTTTGGAACGAACCTGATCCAGAGGACTTGGAGTGCAAGTCAAGAAGTAGCCGAGGCTCCCACAAGATAGGAGGACGCGGCCCCCTGTAGGGCGCGCCCCCTGACTTGTGGGCCCCTCGGGCGGCCACCGACATACTTCTTCCTCCTATATATACCTACGTACCCCGAAAACACCCAGGGGCACCACGAAACACAATTTCCACCACCGTAACCTTCTTTATCCGCGAGATCCCATCTTGGAGCCTTCGCCGGCACTCTGCCAAAGGGGGAATCGACCATGGAGGGCCTCTACATCAACATCCTTGCCCCTCCGATGAGTTGTGAGTAGTTTACCACAGACCTACGGGTCCATAGTTATTAGCTAGATGGCTTCTTCTCTCTTTTTGGATCTCAATACGATGTTCTCCCCCTCTCTTGTGGAGATCTATTCGATGTAAACTCTTTTTGCGGTGTGTTTGTCGAGATCCGATGAATTGTGGGTTTATGATCAAGTTTATCTATGAATAATATTTGAATCTTCTCTGAATTCTTTTATGTATGATTGAGTTATCTTTGCAAGTCTCTTCGAATTATCAGTTTGGTTTGGCCTACTAGATTGGTCTTTCTTGCCATGGGAGAAGTGCTTAGCTTTGGGTTCAATCTTGCGGTGTCCTTACCCAGTGACAGAAAGGGTTGCAAGGCACGTATTGTATTGTTGCCATCGAGGATAACAAGATGGGGTTTATTTCATATTGCTTGAGTTTATCCCTCTACATCATGTCATCTTGCTTAATGCGTTACTCTGTTCTTATGAACTTAATACTCTAGATGCAGGCAGGAGTCGGTCGATGTCTGGAGTAATAGTAGTAGATGCAGGCATGAGTCGGTCTACTCGTTATGGACGTGATGCCTATATACATGATCATGCCTAGATAATCTCATAACTATGCACTTTTCTATCAATTGCTCGACAGTAATTTGTTCACCCACCATAATACTTATGCTATCTTGAGAGAAGCCTCTAGTGAAACCTATGGCCCCCGGGTCTATCTTTATCATATTTGCTTTCAATCTACTTTTATTTGCATATTTACTTTTATCATCTATATTATAAAATACCAAAAATATATTTATCTTATCATACTATCTTTATTATATCTCACTTTCGCAAGTGGCCCTGAAGGGATTGACAACCCCTTTATTGCGTTGGTTGCGAGTTCTCAGTTTGTTTGTGTAGGTGCGTGGGACTTTTGAGAAGCCTCCTACTGGATTGATACCTTGGTTCTCAAAAACTAAGGGAAATACTTACGCTACTATTGCTGCATCACCCTCTCCTCTTCGAGGAAAACCAACGCAAGCTCAAGACGTAGCACCAGTATGGTGGCGAGGCTTCATCCGGTGATCTGCCTCACCTTTGAAATGCTTGTCTTTCTTTCTTACGGGATGCCTTCTCGGAAGAAATCGACGATGTCCCAGGTACACATTCTTCTTACAATTACTCAAATATATACTATCAGTACCATCCAAGCAATGCGTGCATGCACGATATCCCTTGTTTGTCTATCCTGAAAGGTTACTGAGAGCAAACCAATCATAGATGATCACAAACAGCAACGCATGTAGGTCAAATTCTTTGTGATTGTCCTCATCCCACACACGTACACCTTTTTCATTCCACGGCTGTAAGAGTTCTACAACTAATGGCCGTAGGTACACATCAATGTCGTTGCCAGGTTGCTTAGGGCCTTGGATGAGCACTGGCATCAAAATGTACTTCCGCTTGATGCACAACCAGGGAGGAAGGTTATACATACATAGAGTCACTTGCCAGGTGCTATGATTGCTGCTCTGCTCCCCAAAAGGATTAATGTCATCTCCGCTTAGACCAAATCATACGTTCCTTGGTCATCTGCAAATTCCTTACACTTCCTGTTGATTTTTCTCCATTGCGACCCGTCAGCGGGTACTCTCAACTTCCCGTCATTCTTATGGTCTTCTTTGTGCCATCGCATCAACTTGGCATGCTCTTTGTTTTGGAACTAACGTTTCAACCATGGTATTATAGGAGCATACCACATCACCTTGACAGGAATCATCTTCCTGGGGCACTCACCCTCGACATCACCAGGGTCATTGCGGTTGACCTTATAGCATAATGCACCGCATATCAGGCATGCATTCAAATCCTTCTACTCACCGCGGTAGAGGATGCAGTCATTAGGGCATGCATGTATCTTCTTCATCTCTAATCCTAGAGCACAGGCAACCTTCTTTGCTTCATACGTACTCTCGGGCAATTCGTTGTCCTTTGGAAGCATCTTCTTTAACACTATCAGCAACTTTCCAAATTTCTTGTCAGATACACCATTCTCTGCCTTCCATTGCAGCAATTCCAGTGTGGTGCCCAGGTTTTTCTTGTCAGCTTCGCATGGGTACCACGATTTATTGTGATCCTCTAACATGCGTTGCAACTTCAGCCTCTGCTTTTCTCTTGCGCAGTTTCTCTTTGCATTGACAATGGCCTGACCAAGATCATCAGCGGGCTCATCTGATGCCTCTTCTTCAGCTTCTTCCTGCATTGCCGGCTCAGCTTCTTCCCCCATTGTTGTACCATCGTATTCAGGGAACCCATGGCCAGGATAGTTGTCTCGTCCTCTTCTTGTTCATTGTCTTCCATCATAACCCCTCTTTCTCTGTTCTTGGTTCAAACATTATAGTGGGGCATGAAACCGGACTCAAACAAGTGGACGTGAATGGTACGTGAATGGTTTTCGACTTAGAGTAATTCTGATCATTCTTATAGCCAACACATGGACAACATATAAAACCATCCGCCCGCTTGTTTGCCTCAGCCACAAGCAGAAAAGTACGCACACCATTAACAAACTGGGGAGAGCATCGATCATCGTACATCCATTGCTGGCTTATCTTCTTTACACAGCACCGAAAAGACCAAATTAATACAAGTTCATACATAAAGTTCATACACACTTATTCTCATAAAACAACATACAAACTCTCTAGCTAAAGAATTTAAATGCAACAAAATGCAATCAAAATCACAATTAAGGTAACAATTGATCCAACAGCATAATGATACCGAGCCTCACTATCAATGGCATATTTTCTAATCTTTCTAACCTTCAAGCGCATTTTCTGCATCTTGATCTTGTGATCATCGACGACATTGGCAACATACAACTCCAGTTTCATCTTCTCTTCTTCGATTCTTTTCATTTTTTCTTTCAAATAGTCCTTTTCTTTTTCAACTAAATTTAACCTCTCGACAAGAGGGTTGGTTGGAATTTCCGGTTCACATACCTCCTAGATAAAAATATCCATGTCAACTTGATGGGCATAATTTGTCATAAACACGAAATGTAACAAATAGTTATAAAAGAGATATACCACATCCAAATCATAAACCGGACGAGGGCCGATGGGGACGGATATCAAAACCATGGCACTACGTATAACAAACAACGTACGAGTAAGAAAATTATACATGTAACTATATATCTAAATCACACAAACATGATTTTTTATATAAAAAAGATAAGAACAAGAGGTTCACCCAGGTGGTGACGGCAACGGGACGGTGCGGGTAATCGACGGTGGTTAGGACGGGGACGGGAAGGAACTAAGTAAACCACACCTATATATGCAAACTAAGAGTTAATTTGAGCTCAAATTGCATATAAATCAAATAAACTACCACATATAATTACTCCCAAACTAAAACCCACAAGTCACTATACTTATAGAGCATTGGAAGAGCTAATCTAGCAATGAGAGATGAAAGGACAAAGTTGCTAACCTTTGTGATCACTTGGATGGATGGGGGGCCTTCAAATTTTGGCAAAAATGAAGGATGAGCTCGAGCAATGGGGAAGAACAGAGGAGAGGCAGGAATGAAAGGGAGAAACAGAGAGAAATGAGCTCAGGGTCGACGAAGGGTTTATATAGAGGCATCTTTAGTCCCGATTGGTTATACAAACTGCGACTAAAGGTGCATCTCTAGTACCGGTTCGTGCCACAAACTGGGACTAAAGGTGTTGGTGGGGCCCCAGCCTGACAACAGCCTGCCACCACCTCTTTAGTCCGGTTCATGGAACGGACCGGTACTAGAGGTTCAACACGAACTGGGACTAATGAGTGTCGCCCGCCTAGCTGTTGGAGCCGGCACTAATGGTCACATTAGTGCCGGTCCGTAATTGAACCAGGACTAATGAGGTGAACATAAGGTCGGTCTTCTACTAGTGGAGCTTTAAACAATACATGTTGCAATTTAGCTTTCTAATTCAACATTTCATTCGCTCGGTAACTATCATAGGGATATCCGAATCAAGTGACTCATTCAACTCTACAGTCACCACATCCATAAGTCGAATATATGTGGCACCCCGGCTCGGAGAAACCGGAACGCCCTTTATTCTAGCCCAGAGATCGAGGAGAACTCTTCTAGAATATGGCACTACTTAGCATAGAACAAACCAGCTTTCTATTATTACACGAATATGAATACAAGCTCTCCGATATTACAATGAATAACATCGCACAACGACACTACGCCATCCTCAGTTGCTCTATGCAAGCAGCAGAACAACTCGAAGCAGCGGAATAACTCTAGTAGCGGAACAATGACGACGGTGGTGAACTCCACTCCGCAGGGAATCTGACTGGAACGCTTATCCTAGCTCGCAAACAAGGACTCCACGGCAAACAAGCAACCAAATCTGTCATGACCTGCAAACTGGCATGACTCGCTAGGTCAGTACATTGAATGTACTTACAAGCTCACAATAACCAGAAGCATTCAAGACAGAAAACAACATGGCAATTACAGGTTAAATAGGAATTATCATGAGATCATCAGAATAAAATGGCATGACCAACATAAACATGATACAGCTAGAACAATATGAGCATGACATGACGATACTAGCATGCAAGATGATGACACTACATGCACCATTTATTCCACTCGGGTTACCTGGTAACTGTCACATGTATCACTTACCACCCTCGGACATCACACGATCATCTCAGGATCAAATCAAGCTTGGTATGAACAATACCATAGCGATCATTAAATGACCACAAGGAGCTTGATCTTTACCCACGATTCTTGCACAACATCACGAATATCCAACAACTTGGTATCCTCGATACCACGGTGATCTTTCCGGCGATCACAAACACGACCAACACATGGCCCGTGATCCTTACGGCGAGCACAACCACGACCAATATTTGGCCCATGATCCTTACGGCGATCACAACCATGACCAACATTTGGCTCGTGATCCTTACGGCGATCACAACCACGACCAACATCTGGTTCCAATCAACACGATGGCCTTCCCGCCACCAACACAATGCAAACTTCATACTTAGTGTGCAAAATTCATTAAATGTTGATCCATGGTGTGACCTACTTTCGAGCGTGTCCTTAACCGTGGACTCGGCTATCGATAGATTTAATATGCACTCTGCAGAGGTAGCACACTGGACCCACACCATGGAACCCATGGCCTCGCACTCCCATTCGGGTGGACCAACGACATTCCGACGAAACCCCTCCATTGCCATGACACTCTCCCGGCCACTCCGACTCAATCCCCATCGGGCTAGTCCTAGGTGGCCCCGTGTCTACCAAAGACACAACGACCATCGTCGTGGCCACGATCCCACTCGAGGACCCGCCGACTATAACAACTACGAGCACACAAGGTTATGCCTGCTTACCGGGCCAGGGTACATCACGCCCATAACCTTTCCTAGTTGGAGCCACCAACCAGAGGCATGACAATGAAACGAATAAAGGCCGTCCCATATCGGAAAATGTGGTTGCACTGGGAAAGACTCGATTCAGCGGCACCATGACCCGGTCAACAACATATTCATGTTGAGTTATTATCAGGTTCAACTTAAAGTGAAAATAACCGACGTCATAACGCCATGACATGCATCACCAACATACTTCTCCGGAACATAGCCTGACGACTAACATCAATAATAAATATCATCCAAGAACATATCAACAATGCCATCATGCAAGTATTTAACCAACTGGATGCAATGGAACATGCATAACAACGGTACTCGGGACAGACAACAGTCATGCACCGAAGACCATCACCAACATCAACATGTACTACTAGCAAGCATAAACATATGAAAGGAAACACTAGCAGGTAGAACATGATAACAGAGTACAAGACAACATAGCACAAAAGTGAACATGCAAATCTAAACATCACCGGAACAACGATAACCAGCTTTTCAACAAGCAAACATTTAATAAAGATTCAAGTTGAAAACCATGGCTACTGCATGACTATCATGTAAGTGGGTATTGTGTCTTGCCTGGGGGGGAAGAAATCATCGGGAGAAAGTGCGAGAAAATCGCGGAACGAATCGCCGGAAAACATTCTCTCTCAGAGGGGGCTGAATAAGGGCAATGGCATAATGGTCATTTTAACAATGTCAAACCATAGTGAAAATGAAACCAACAGAACGTGCTTGACGAAACAAAGAAGTGGGCTTTGGAATCACCTGATTCGGAGCTACGACTAAAAAGTTATGAGGTGTTTTCTGCCAGGGACCTATCTGCAAGAAAAATATTTTCAAACAGGGGCCTAGATAGAAAACTGAAAACACAGTTTATAAACTACGTTTCCACTTGCCACGTGGGCTGAGGCGCCTGGGCCACTAGCGCGTGGGACCCAGGGGCAGGGGGAGGGTCCAGGCTCTCGCCTGTTCTCCCGTCAGACAGGAGCAGAGGCAGGGGAGGGAAACGGCCAAGGGGCCGGCCGGCTCCGACGATCCCCAGCCCGGACGAGGGCACCGGCAGGTGCACAGAGGCCAGCTGCATCCATTCAGGCAAAGAGTGGCCGCCGGGAAGGCCTGGAACGGCGACGCAGAGCGGCGACCCGAGGAGGACAGAAGGCGGGCGCCAGCGGTGGCTATCGGCGATGCAGGGCTCTCCGGCGAGGGGCAAGTGGGTGGGGCAACTTAACGAGACGAGGGGGAGGCTGTGGAGGTGGTGGGGAGACGAGGGGGGGCTTGGGTTGGCCGGAATCACGCCGAGGCCGAGGCATCCATGGAGGCAGGGGCGAACTCCGGCGAGATGTGGCGATCCTGGTGGTCGAGGAGGCTTGGGGAGAGGCTGGTGAGGTGCGGAGGGGTCCGGGGGTCCTTATATAGGCGCGGAGGAGGGCTCTAGAGCTCACGGACGAGATCCCGACCAAGCTTTAATGGCGGGCAGAGGCTGGACATGGCACGGGCGTGGAGCTAGCGACTCATATATGGCGAACGGCGACGAGGCAGAGGCACAGGGCGATGCGGAGGTTCACGGGGCAGCTACTAAACATGGTTGGAGGTCGAGACGAGGAGGGAGGAGAAGAGCACAGTGGCAAGAACCAGCCATAGCACGAAACGTGCATGACGCCATCGTGATCACCACGAGCTTTGGTGCAAATGGCGCGTTCTGGCCGGGCCGACCATGTCCACTAGAATGACCCTAGTGACTTAAGTATAAATGAGGAAACAAATCGTTCCAGGGGCAAAGAAGTGATTTGCACTTAGCTCCAAAGTAAACCAGCAGCCTAGTGTTTGTGCTGTGCAGTGGGGACACCAGCTAGGTAACTTTGTAAATAATTTGTCTAGGAGGTTTAGGGTAAGAAGGACTTTCATCCTGGTAACTTTGAGAAGATTTGGATAAAGATTTAATGTAGTTGCTTAACAACCACATAATCTGGTCAGAAATGAAGATCATGATGATGCTCTCACATGGAGTGTCAACTTGGGCTAAGATTAGTCAAAGCTTGCTTATTTGGACTTATGATGATGCTGTAAAAAGCTTATGCCAAATGGGCAAACCAAAATAGCACTTGCTTCACAAACATCATTTCTGTCCAGAAACTTGGAATAATTTTGCTGATCAAATGACTTATTGAAATGATGCCAAATTGGGTTGAGAGAGTTTTCATGGGTATAAGAATGATCTGGTAATTTATCATGATTTTTTTGAAGCAATATAAAATACACTTGCTTCACAACCTAAAAATATTGCCAAAATCAAAGCTTTTCTCCTGTGCTCACATAGGTACTTGGATGGGGCTGAAAATGGGTGGAGGGGGTTAATATGAGCACATTAAGGAGTGTGCAAAAGTTCAACTCATTTTGATACTCCTAGCTAGTACTTCCTTCACAAAGCCTTCTGTCTGACAAAAACTTTGAAAATTCCCTGAGGAAGATTGGCTAGGCAAATAAAGTTGAACTTGTGCACGAGGCAATTATTTGGACATAAAAGCATGCCCAAAAAGGTTGGGAGCCACTATGAAACATATAAATGGCACTTCCTTCACAAAGTGCCATTCAGGGCAGAATAGAAAAAGGAATATTGGGGAATTATTTTTGAACTGGCCAAGGAAATGTTTGGGCATATTTGAGCTATATATGACCCAAAGGAATTATGTGAATTATTTGGGTATTTTTGGATGGACAAAAATATAGGTTGCTTCACAACCTAGGGCAGATAGGGTTATTCCTTTAATGAAAAAGAAATATTCCCTAGAAAAGAATGTTAGGGTTTGGTCAAGAAGTGAAGGGACATGATCTTGGCAAGGTTTTGAGAATGATGATCCACTTGGGAGGGGGAATTAGGATGATTTCCCAGGTGGCAAGGCCACAGAACCTGTCCAAAAAGAAAAACAGAGCAAAAACCAAATAAATCAAAAGAAAAAGAAAAGGGCCAAAATCCAGGCTGTTACAATATACATATTCATTATTCACTTCTAGTGATATAAAATATTAGAACGTTATTCCACTCACAACATGAGAATGTGTTTCCTCTGATACGATGATGGATCTCAATTTGAACCCATGTGCTATAAGCCTCACGTCATGCCTCACCACCTCATTGCCTTCATTGCTCTTGTGGAAAGAAAACCCATTCTTTCCCCCCATTGAACAAATTCAAAAGAGTGCCTATTACTTATTAGGTCAATACTCATCTACACATGAGCAAGCACAATTCATCCTCAATTGCCACCTTCCATTGGATGAACCAGAAAGGTTAAGATTCTCAACCACTATGGACTTAGGTTCTCATACAATCGAGGATATTTTGAAATTCTCGAGGAGAAACACATGTTGACACAATGTAGTCTTTATGTTGAATTATTCTCCCAAATCTATATGCATAGTGAAGATTTCATAAATACCTTTTGACTCTTCATCATTTCCCACAACAATTCAGTCAAGGTCTTCCGATGTCCCAGCACCAGAATTTGTGTGCACACTCGTGCTGGCTCATGGGTGTCCAACATCCATCAGGTGTCCGTCAACCCTAGATTGAATGTCAACATGAAGTTTACCTATAGTTACTATTTGAGGATTGCTAATTACCCTCGGATACTTCCGTGAAGCATTATCCTCTAGTGTCTAGATTCCTCTCCCTCCTAGGTGGCCGAGTGGACCTATGGTCCACATACACTCTCTCTGCCACATTCACTATAAGAGCATTTTATTTGTGAGTTGTGACACCTTTATACTCAGTAAATGCATTTGATAGATTATTTTCTATATATTGCAAATTCATAATCCTTTGAGCCTCTAGTTCAGATTTATTCAGATATGTGGATCTAAGGACTAGATTTATATTCACATATCATGCTATGTGTCGTCACTCAGTGTGGTTCTTTTCTCCCCCCCTAATGCTGGAAAAGTGTTCTTATCAAAATACAGTCAGCTTACGAGCCATAAACAAGGCCCCCTACTAGGACTTCAGGTACTTTACAATTGATAGACAATTGTAGCTCACATAGATCCCCAGTTCCATGCGCGTCCATAGGTGTGTGTTGTGGTGGTGAAGTCATTACATATCCAATGAATTTGAATGATCGCAAATGGGAAATACTTGTTGATTTCCACGTACTAACTGCAATTGGGGGGGCATGATATGCAGTTTGTCGAATTTGTTCCATCTATTCAATATGTCAAAATTCCATGCCCCCTACAAGATGTTGAGAGATTATAATTACGTAGGAGCTATCTTAGTACCAACTTTTTTCTTTTGGTAAGTGATTCCACAAATCATTTTGGGTATGTATAAAACTCTCCACAACTCTGCCTCAATCTAGGCAGTAATCATCATATATGTGTGAACTAAATTTCACAACATTATTTGTTTTGATGGAATTTATCCCGTGCTTAGGATGATAGCTCCAAATTAATGATTTGAGCAATCAATTTTGCCAATTCATGGTTCCTCTTAGAAGTAAGAACACATTTTACCATCTCACCAATGCATCGGAAAGCACTATGAACTATGTGAATAAACCAGATAACAATTTATTTGGATCACATGTACTCTTGTCAAAGGAAATCTAGTGGCTCCGACCTTGTGATTAATTTATTAGTTTGCACGTACCATGCATACATAATCCAATGAATTTGGGAAGTTTTCACAGTTAGGTTGTGTCTAATGGAAGCATCAATAATTTTCTCATCATCCTCATACCATGATGACCATGCCATATATTTAACGTATCAAGATTCTGGAAAATTATTCTGTAAGCCATTTTCTTCTTTATCTTAAGGTCATCAATTTTAGGGGAAATTGTTGCTTCTACAATCCTCTGCACTTGGGGGTGGGGGGCTTAATAATCTGGTATGGTGACTAAAACATGAACAACAATGGCACGTTTAGGACATATCCACACGGATCACCAAACGGACCTCATAGAATGTCCACCAACACGTCCAGATGTGTCTGCAAACAGCCTGACCATCGAGTCATCTCCCTCAAATCTGGACCATGTATGACGGACAATGCACCAAGTCTAATGAGAGGGGAAAGAGATGAGTGGGAGATTTGGTATAACTAAGAGTGGATAGGTTTCTATTTGGACTCACCTAGACGTTCCCCAAATTTGGGGACGATTTGTGGGGTTTTCGGTGTCCGTACCAATCCACAAACATTTAATAAATAGCATTGTGGGCCCAAAGTGTATGGACTGTACACATTTCAACGATGACTCACGTTGGTGATGCCCTTACTTGCTCACTTTCATGGTTTGCTAGTTCAAGAACTAAACTATAAATCGAGGCAAGTTAACAGAGGAAGATATATAGTGCACCGGGGCATTTGGTGCTACTGGTGCACATGTTCTCTGTAATCTTTTTAATATACGTCGAAAATAAGTGTTACAAGGATGTGAGTACAATATATGTACCATGGTATAAAAATTGAGACCAAAATTCAAAATACACATTTAGAAACAAAAAGACAAACCATGATATGAATAGTAGCTACTGCAAACTAGGCCTTGAATTTTCATTTATGTTTACCATACTATGTTTCCAATTTGCACCTAAAATTTTGTGGTATAATTGATTCATGTTACTACTAGAACATAATTCTTTTTCCAAAATTTTATAGCATTCGTAAATAAGGTTCTTTAAAACAGGAGCATCGGTAGCACCAAATGGTTGGGTGCACTCCATATTTCTTGACTTCAGGATCCCACATAAGTTTTCTATGTTATATAGCATGTTGCTTTTGTAAGTGTTATCTACTTTGTTGGATAATCGAGCATTGATTTCAAATTACTTTTGTCGGGTGGTAGGTGCGACATATGCCAACGGGTGGCTAATCATAGTGGGAGCCAATAAGACATCGCCGGTGCCTGGAAACGGGATGAGGCAGAGACATGCACGCCGGCGAATCTTACCCGGCTTCGGGGCTCTCAGTGGAGATAACACCCCTACTGCTGCTCTGCGGGGTATCTGCATGATCACTAGATGAATAAGTGACTACAAGCTACTCCTAGAGCTGTTCGGTGGGAGGAAGAAGAAGGGCACGGCTAGCTCCTCTCTTCCCTCTATGTGGTGGCTAAAACTATTAGAGTCCAACCCTTTGCATGGGTGCCTCGGGGGGTTTATATAAGCCTACCCCCTGGGGGTACAATGGTAATCCGGCTAGGTGTGGGCCCTAGCCGTCAATGTCTTCGCCCACCGGCTTTTCCGCCGGCCGCTGGGGCCCGCCGACTTGGTGGGTCTCGCCGGTTGCCGGCTCCCTGGTCAACAAGCTGGCCCCACCGTCGAGGGCCTTGTCGGGGGCTGGTTACTGTTGCCTCAATCCTGATGACGAGGGCTTTGTCGGGGTGGGCGTGGCTACAGTGCCGCCGCCTTGGCGGCAATCACTGTAGCCTCACCTCGTCTTGTCTCCTTAATGGGGCGCTTCCTTCGAGGGAGGGAACCAGCCGGCTGTGGGAAGCCGGCTATACCTTAGGCCGACTCGGGGAGGCCGAGCCGCCTTAGGGCATCTCTCTGACTAGGGGGACCCGCCGCCTACGGGTAGTACAGACAGCCTGTCGTGGGTGATGTCATAGTCAACATGGCAACAGTGCCGCGCCGGACGGGTGATGCCCCCCCCCCGTACGAAGCACTGTAGCCACGCGTGCTCCGGGATGTGGGGGTGGCAGGCCTTACTGTAGGCACGCCCCGTCTCATCGCTGTTATGTGGGTGCAGAATTTGAGGGTGCGGCCTTGGCCGCCTGCGGGGTGGCCGACTCCTCGGAGTCGGCATTCTCGTGGCCGGCTACGTGGAGCCGGCCCTCAGGAAACCGGTTCCTTGGAAGCCGGCCCTCTCGTGGCTTTCTTCAATGGGTCTTGGGGCCAGGCCGCCTCCTGACAGCCGGCATGGTTGACAGCCGGCCAGGGGAAGGCGGCCCAGCATCTCGGATGTCGGATGGCCTGATTGGCTTAATTGGCTTGTGATTTTTTCAGAAGCCCAGGGGGAGCCGGCTAGGCTACCCGTGGTCATTTACTCCGACAGTAGTCCCGGAAGCTGATTGGGCTCCGAGGTTGAAGGGAGGACGAGGAGCTCGATCAGTTTCCTATCCTGAGAAGCCGGCAGCTAGGAGCCGGCCTTGAACGGGTGCGCCGTCTTCGGGGGAGCTATGTGGTTGAAAAGGGGGAAACGCGAAACGGCTTGCGCGTTGACTGCGCGTCGCCTCGCGTGCCACATGGGCAGAAAAGCCTGCCAGCCTACGTGCACGATGGGACGTTGCCGCAGGTCGGGGCCTACGAAGCCTACGCCTCGGCCCGCGCGTGGATCCTCTGCGGCCCCATGGCATTCCCATGGCGTTGTCGAGCTCGTGGGACGGCTCCAATGTCCATGAAGATCACATTGATTGGCTCCGCCGGACGCGGCGGTTGCCGAGCGAGGACCTTGTGAAGACCCGCCTCGTGCCGGAGGCGGAGATTTCGCCAGCGCCGGAGGAGGGCGAGCGGGTCATCTTTCGCTTGCACTGCCTGCGCGGCCTCGGCCTGCCGGCGAGCGGGTTCTTCCGCTCCTTCCTCGACTTCTACCATCTCCAGCCGCATCACCTCACCCCCAACTCGGTGATGCTGCTGTCGGCCTTCGTCACTTTGTGCGAGGGTTTTCTCGGTGTTCTCCCCACCCTCGAGCTCTTCGGGGAGTTCTTCCAGTGCAAGTTGGGCACCATCTCCGCGGGTGTGCCCGCCCCCTGTGGCGCCTTCATCGCTATGCGGAGGACGGTCGACAACAACCCCTTTCCGCCTATCCTACTGATCCAGTCGGTGAAGCTTTGGCAGCAATCGTACTTCTACGTGAAGAACGTTGCTGCGCAAGGTGACTACCTCAACCTGCCGGCTTACGTAGCCGGCCCGCCGCCTGCAAGGCCGGTGTCTTGGTCTCACCGAGCCCGGTCGCTCACTTTGGCCGGGAACGCCGCCATCGCCCAGCTCCTGGTGTTGGTCCAATCAGAGGGCTTGGTGGGGGCCGACTTGGTGGCCGCCTTCGTGGAGCGCCGGGTGCTCCCGCTCCAGAGCCGGCCGCACATGATCTGCCAAATGAGCGGCCGCTTCGACCCGTGCCGGCTAAGCACCACAGAGATGCCTCATGACGAGGTATCTTTCCTGGTGAATTATATCTCCAACTGCAAACTCACCGTGGACTGGCGGTACCACAAGGCGCCATACTCTCGGGCCAACCCACCACCTGTGGTGAGTTTTTCCTCATTCTTTTCTTCTTTTGTTGCCGTGTTCGATAGCCGACTCTTGACTAGCCGACTTTGTTTTTGGGGAAGAACCCTCTTCTTCGACCGGCGCCCGGGGCCTCAGGGCCGGAGCGCCATTTTGCGGCTGACCGCGCCGTGGACGACCCTGACGACCCGGATCTGGGGGCGGCCGCCATGGATGATGCCGTAGGCGGAGCTGGCGGGGAGGCAGGCGGCCCCGAGCTCACGGCCGGCTTCGGGGACTGGCCGGATGATGATGAGACCGAGGCCGTCCCACACCGCGAGCCGGCGGCCGATCGCCAAGGCGCGGGATCTTCTGCCGCGCCAGCAGCTCGGGGCGGCAAGCATAAGCGTCGGGCCGGGCCGGGTCTCTTCGGCGGTCGGCCGAAAAAACCCAGGGGCTCAGCAGCGGCGACCAAGCGGAACGAGGCGGCGGCAAAGGCGGCCCGTTTCCGCAAGGTGGTGAAGCATCCGCGGGCGGTCTCGGTGTAAGTGTCGAGTGCTCTTTATTCCTTCTTTATTATTGTCTTCTTTAGTTGAGGCTCATCTGAGCCGTCTTCTTGGTTTGTTGAACAGGGCGCCGCTTTCCCTTGAGCGGGTTGACGCCGCCTCCATAGTCGCGCCGACTGGAGGGTCTTCGAGTTCCCGCCGAGTGGATCCCCATGCCGACCTTATGGAGGCAACGGAGCGGAATGCGCGGGAGGCTCGGGAGGAGCGGGAAGCAGCGGAGCGGAGGGCCGCCCAGGAGGCGGTAGAGAAGTCGGCCTAGGTGGAGGCCAACACGGCAGCCAAGGCCCAGGCGGAGGCCGCGGCCGCGGAGAGGGAGGCGGAGGCTTTACGTAATCAGCCTCTGTATCTTGTCATTCCCCTTCGCACCGTGGCCCCTGACGTCCCCATACCTCCATTGGAGGAACCCGACCGCGACCAGTCGGTGATGGAGAGGATGGAGGGCGACGTGATGATCCTGGGGGAGGCGTCACAGCTGGCGCCGACCGGAGCGGGCCAAGGCGGCCGACCTGCTCCGGCGCTTGGGCAGCCGGCCGGGGGCGAGTTGGCGACGGGGGGGGGGGGATCTCGTGGCGCAGTCGTCGTCTCACCGGCGCGCGGGGGAGGCGCCCCTCGCGTCGGAGCTGCAGGGAGCCGACTCGACATCGCAGGAACTGGAGGCGGCCAGCACCAGCTTGTCCGAGTGGACGCCAAGCGAAGAAACGACGGAGCCGAACGAGGCAGCGCAGGAGGTCCGACGCCTGCTTCAGACCCAGGCCGCCACGCTGCACCGGTTCACCCAGGAGTTCCTTACCACGCGCGCGGTCGTCAGGGTAAGTCTTCTGGCTTTGATCGATTTCTTTTTTGATTTCTTCCATGGGGGCGCGTCAGCGCACCCACTGGGTGTAGTCCCCGAGTTTCGAGTCGGCTGCTGAGCAGGCGGCTTGAAACTTCTTAGCGGGTTTTGATAATGATCTTGTTCTTATGCGCACTCCATCTAATTTCTAGGAGTACCACAATCTTCGCGCGGCCGCCTTCAACTCCCAAGCCCAGGAGCTGAGCTAGAAGGCCGCCAATCTGACGAATAGCCGGAGTAAGAACTTGGTTTCTTCTATCTCAAGTGGGGGCGCGTCAGCGTACCCACTAGGCGTAGTCCCCGAGATTCGGGTCGACCGCTGAGCAGCCGGGTTGGATCTTCCCTGACGACTTTTCCCTTACTGCTTTTTTCCTTTCTCTCCATGCTTGCAGAAGCTAACGCCGACTTGAGGGAGCAGCTAGCCGGGGCCCAGACCGCCCTTCGCGCCAAGGAGGTCGAGTGCGACGCCTTGGCCCAGGAACGCGACCGCCTGGCGAAGAAGCTAGCCGACCAGGAGGAGAGCCATAAGGCGGCTCTGAAGCAAGCAAGCGTTGAGCGAGGGTTATGGGCGGGTGGAGGATCTGATCGACAGTAGGCCGCCTTCCTCTTCTCACTCCTTTGCTTGCTCCTTGCCATCTTGTTCATATTCTGATTTTCGTGTCGTTTTCTTGTACTTCACGCAGATTACTTCCCCGGCTACTCCGTCGCCGCCAACCAAGCCATCGAGGCCCACAGCGAGGCGCGCCGGTAGGCAGGGGTCGCAATTGCGCAAAATGCTAGCCGGACGTTCGAAGAGCAGCTCATAGCGGTCCAGCTAGCTCGGCTGCAGCCGGCTCACCGCGTGGTTCGCCGGCTTCAGTGTGCCGGTGCGCAAGTGCTGACCGCTCTCTAGCCTGGCGAGGTGATCCCCCGCACCCCTAGTCGGACTGCCGACTAGCTGGAGGTTGCGGTTGGCTACTTGGAGGCCTTGAAAGCCTCTGCTGCTCGGTCCGGCGCCAGGCGGACGCTGGAGTTCGTCCGGGCCTGGTATCCTGGGCTAAGCCTGAGCCGGCTGAGCACTTGGAGGCAGGAGGCTGACGAGGAGCTGGTGGAGGTGCGGCCGGCTATCGTCCAGTGCGCCTCGGCTATCGCCGAGTACACCGATACCAGCGTCTTCGCTACTGAAGTAAACGATAGCGGAGTCGCCTAGTCGGAGGAATGGTTCGGGCTCAACCCGGCGGAAGGCGAGGATTCAGCGGAGGAGATTGCCTCCAGTGACGAGGCCGAGGACGACGAAGAGGAAGGCGGTGGAGACGCCGTGCCAGACGGCGAAGCGACCAACCAGCGTCAGCCTGATCGTGCCTCTAGCAATGAGGCACGCGCGAGCGCGTCGCCTTCCAGGGGTGAAGATCAGGCTGAGACTCGCCAGCCGGCCACTCCTCCAGCCCGTACTGCCGCCTCCGCCGACCTGCCCGACTCGCCTGTTGCTCCGCTGGCCTGATCTGCCGCTCTTGCTTTTCTGCTTTTGCTCTTTGAACAAACTTTATTAACTTTGTGCAGTTCCACCCACTGGGGGTGTATTCAGACTATGTTGAATGCCGACCTCTCAAAAGGCTTTTATGTAAATATATTTATGCGTATGTTTGGCTTCCATTCGAGTTTGCTTTTTATCCTTAGGCCGTTTCCTTTGCCGCCTTCCCTTGATTGCCGCCTTCCAAGCCGAACAGCTGCTCCGCAGTCTGCGGCTAGGGAGGAACTTGGCTATTTGTGGGAAGGCAAGTACTTGAGCTTTGTTGGATTTTGGCAGGGTTGAATGGAAGCCGGCCGGCCGACTACTCTTGTAGCCGGTCGGCAATGGGAGGAAGCCGACTTTTGTTATATAAGTTCGTTAATCCTTAGCCGTTTTTTGTGTGGGCATCCTTTCCTGCCTTTGACTCTTGCCAGCCGGACAGTCGGTTCTTCGAGCTGCGGCTTTTGACAAGAGAGGGCTTGGGTGCCGGCACACTACTTGTTTGACTGCAGGTGGAACTTAAATATAACTCAAGGCAGCCAGTCCCCGGGCCGACTAGTAGAGCCCGGTGCCAGACGAAAAAAGGTACAATGACAAAATCATAGGCATGATACTCGTCATTCATAGATAAAAGGTGGCAGTCCCCAAGTGCTTCTCAGGGGGCCCATTGTCTCGTACTTAATACAAAAGGTAACGTGATACAAACTGCATTTTAACTGTAAAATCTTCGGAGGAGGTTGGCGTTCCACGGTCGTTCCGACTCCTTGCCGGAATCATCTCTCTTTCGCGCCTTTGGCTTCTGTGCGTTGATCAGGTAGTAGGAGTCGTTTCCCAACGCTCTGCTGATGACAAAGGGGCCTTCCCAAGGGGCCGAGAGCTTGTGCTGGCCGGCTGTTCGCTGGATCAGCCGGAGCACAAGGTCACCTTCTTGGAAGGATCTTGGCTTGACCTTCCGGCTATGGTAGCGGCGCATGCCTTGCTGGTAGATGGCGGACCGACTGAGGGCTAACAGCCGGCTTTCTTCCAGCAAGTCGACGCCGTCTTCTCGTGCTTCCTTAGCCTCCGCCTCCGTGTACATGGTCACCCAAGGCGAGTCGAACTCGATGTCTGTTGGGATGACAGCCTCGGCACCATATACAAGGAAGAACAGAGTGAAGCTGGTTGACTTGTTTGGGGTAGTGCACAGACTCCAAAGGACGACCGGCAGCTCATCAAGCCAACAGCCGTGAACGCTCCAGTGGCATGACCAGTTGGGGCTTGATGCCAGAGAGGATGAGGACGTTGGCCCGCTCAACTTGGCCGTTTGACTGCGGGTGGGAAACAGACGCTATGTCCAGTCGGATGCCCTGCGTCGCGCAGAAACGTGCCAATGCTCCCTTGGCAAAATTTGTGCCATTGTCGGTGATGATGTTGTGCGGCACGCCATACCGAGTTGTGATGTCTGCGATGAATGTCACGGCAGTCGGCCCATTCAGCTTCTTGATCGACTTCTCTTTGATCCATTTGGTGAATTTATCCACGGCGACAAGTAAGTGTGTCATGCCGCCGCGCGCCATCTTGAATGGGCCCACCATGTCCAATCCCCAGACGGCAAAAGGCCAGGTGAGGGGAATGGTCTTGAGTTCTGAAGCCGGCAGGTGTTGCTTGGAGCTGAATACTTGGCAGCCTTTGCAGTGTTTGACCAACTCCTTGGCATCGTCCAAGGCAGTCGGCCAAAAGAAGCCATGGCGGAAAGCTTTGGCAACGAGGGATCTTGAGGCTGTGTGGTGGCCGCATTCGCCTTGGTGAATGTCTTTGAGGATTGCTATGCCCTTCTCTGGCTCGACGCAGCGCTGGAAGACTCCAGGGACACTGCGCCTGACGAGCTCTCTGTTGGCGATTGTATATGTGCCGGCTCGGCGTTGGATTTGTCTTGCCGCTATCTCGTCAGCCGGAAGTTCTCTGTTTATCAGGAAGTTGAGGATGGGATGAGCCCATGATGGAGCTGTGACTTCTTCTATAGTCAACACGGCTACTGCAACTAGGGCGGGTGGGCTGGGTGGTGAAGAGCTGGAGCTGGCCGCCGCCTGGGGTGTTAAAGCAGTCCCCGGGCCGACTACCGTAGTCCCCGGGCCAGGTTCTGAAGTCCCCGCGCCGGGTGCGACTTTGGCAGTCCCCGGGCCGCCTGCTTGGCTCCCTAAGCCAGATCCGGCTGCGTCGGGGTTAGGCGGCACGAAGATGGAGTCAGATTCTGGAGATGGCTTGATAGACGGCTTGAGGAGGCGTTGGAGAGAGACGCCAGTTGGTATAGCTTGTCGGGTTGAGCCTATCCATGCCAGGGCATCTGCTTGCTCGTTGTCGGCCCGTGGCACATGGAGGAACTCGCATCCTTCAAAGTAGCCGTTGATTTGCTGGGCGAGGAAACGATAGCTCGCCATGTTTGCGTCCTTGGCGTCCCAGTCGCCAGATGACTGCTGGACCACCAAATCCGAGTCGCCATAGCACAGGATCCGGCAGATGCCGAGCTCTTTGGCTAGCAGAGTCCGTGTATGAGCGCCTCGTACTTGGCCACATTGTTGGAGGGGGCGAAGTCTGCAGCATGTATCTGAGTTTGTCGCCTTTGGGAGAGGTGAGGACGATGCCGGCTCCCAAGCCGGTGCACATCTTGGATCCGTCGAAGTGCATCCGCCAATGAGTGGAGTCGGGAGCCGGCGGCAGGTACTGGGTCTCGGCCCAGTCGACGAGGAAGTCGGACAATGCTTGCGACTTGATGGTGGCGCGAGGCTGGTAGAAGATCGTGTAGGGGGGCAGCTCAATGGCCCATTTCGCCACCCGGTCGGATGCGTCCCGGCTGCCTATGATCTCGGCGAGCGGGGCGGTGCATACGACCGTGATGGAGTGCTCTTGAAAGTAGGGCTTCAGCTTCTTGGCGGCGAAGTACACGCCATAGCACATCTTCTGGTAGTGTGGGTAGTTCTGCTTCGAGGCGGATAGTACTTCGCTTAAGTAGTAGACCGGCCTCTAGACCGGTTGAGCTCGACCCTCTTCTAGGCGTTGGACTACGATGACGGTGCTGACCACCCGGCTGGTGGCGGCGATATAACGGAGCATGGGCTCTTTCTCAGTCGGCGCCGCCAAGACAGACGGCGTGGCCAGCATCTTCTTTAGCTCGTGAAAGGCTTGGTCGGCTTGGTCGTTCCACTCAAAATGAGTGCTCTTCTTCATGAGTCGGTAGAGGGGGAGTTCCTTTTCTCCCAGCCGGCTGATGAAGCGGTTCAGGGAGGCCAGGCACCCGGTAAACTTCTGGACGTCACGCAGCTTGGTGGGAATCTCCATTCTCTCGATGGCCTTGATCTTCATTGGGTTGCACTCAATGCCGCGTTCAGAGACCAGGAAGCCTAGGAGCTGGCCGGCTGGCACTCCGAACACGCATTTTTCGGGGTTAAGCTTGATCTGAAACCGGCGCAGGTTCTCAAATGTCTCCTTGAGGTCCTCCAACAAAGTGTTGCGCTTCTCCGTCTTCACCACGATATCGTCTACATAGACATGGGCATTTCTGCCGAGTTGCTTGAGGAGGCATTTCTGCATGCAACGCTGAAAGGTGGCACCAGCATTTCTCAAGCCGTATGTCATTGTCAGGTAACAGAAAGCTCCGAATGGCGTGATGAAGGCGGTCTTCAGGCGGTCGGCTGGGTCCAGCTTTATCTGGTTGTAGCCTGAGTAGGCATCCAAGAAACTCAACTGCTCGCATCCGGCTGTGGAGTCTATTACTTGATCAATCCTGGGTAAGGCAAAGGGATCTTTGGGGCAGGCTTTGTTGAGGCTTGTGTAATCTATGCACATGCGCCATTTGTTATTCTTCTTCAGCGCGAGGACCGGGTTGGTGAGCCACTCCGGGAAGAAAACCTCCATGATGAAGCCGGCTACCAAGAGCCGGGCTATCTCTTCTCCCACGATCCTTCTCTTCCCTTCTGACAGTCGGGGGAGGGGCTGCTTGACCGGCTTGGCATCTGATCTGACGTGTAGCTTGTGCTTGGCGAAATCCTTCGGAACACCCGGCATGTCCTTGGGGGACCATGCGAAGATATCCCGATTCTCACGGAGGAAATCGACGAGCTCGCCTTCCTATTTACTGTCCAGGTTCGCCCCGATGATGGCAAACCTTTCCGGGTGCTCCGGGTCCAGGGGTATCTTCTTTGTTTCCTTAGCCAGCTGGAAGGAACCTTGGGCATCACACTCTTTGGGGTCGGGGGACAGGGCAGGTTGCTTGCCGGCCATGGCCACGATCCGATCCAACATCTTCTTCTCTTCGGCGATTACGAGGGACTCGGCCAGCCGGCTGCTGGCCGCAGCGCACTCGGAGGACTTCTTGTAATCGCCGGCTATGGTGATGATGGCCTTGGTACTCGTCATCTTCATCTTGAGGTAGGCATAGTGGGGCACGGCCATGAACTTGGCCAGAGCAGGCCGGCCAAGTAGCGCATGGTAAGGGCTCTCGAGGTCCACCACTTCAAACCAGATTGCTTCTCGGCGGAAGTGATCCTTGTCTCCGAAGAGAACATCTATCTTGATCTTGCCGATGGGTGAACAGGACAGGCTGGGTACAATGCCATGGAACACGGTCCGGCTTGGCATAAGGTGTTTGGCCTTGATGTTCAACTTCTCCATGGTATATCTGTACAGGATATTGATGCTGCTCCCGCCGTCTATCAATATGCGGAAGAATCGGGCAGCAACCTGTGTGTTGCTAGGGTTGCCTCCAAAACCAATGCATAGGAGCCCGGGGACGGCATCACCTCTGGGTGGTCGGCCCGGCTCCAGCTGATAGGCCTCTCTGACCAGTGCATGTATTCGGGGTTATTGGAAGCAACCGTATTGACTTCTTGGTGCTGTCAGCGCCGGCTGCGCCGGTCTTCAGGCTGGCTTGTGAATACGACGTAGGCGGCATGCTCGTTGGGGAACTCATCTTGGACGGCTCCGACAGCGGGTCGAGCGGCCGGCTGCTGGGGGGCCGGAGGCGGCTGTCCAGCAGGCGGAGGCGGTACCAGCCCTTCGCCCTTGGTGATTCGGGTAAGCCAGTGGCACTTCCGGGTTGTATGGTTGGACGGCTTCGCGCCGCTGTGGAACTTGCACGGGGCGCCAAGGGCTTGCTCGTAGGAGAAATCCGGTTGCCAAGCCGGCCTGCCGCCTTTTTGCTTCTTGGGAGCGGGCCACCCCTCAGGTTGTTCGTCTTCGACTATGGCTACGTGCCGACTGGCGGAAACCGGCATCGGAGCCTTGCGCTTGTTGTCGTTCTGGTATGGGCGCCGAGTGGACTCTCCAGCCGGTGTCTTGGGAGCCGGCGCAAGCACCTTCCCGGAAGCGTCGACTCGAAGCTCGGTCTTCATGGAGGACTCGGCCGTGGCGTATTTATCAGCGATGACTAGCAGCTTGTCGAGGGTAGCCGGCTCGTCGCAGAGGAGTCGGTGCTTGAGGAGGGTGCCTTCTCGGCACCCGGCCGTGAAGTATTCTATCGCTTAAACCTCGTGCACCCCCTCGCAGGAGTTGCGGAGCTCGGCCCAACGCGTGAGGTAGTCCGGGTCGAGTCGGTGGGTCCTTGTACGCACAAGGAGAGTTGCCTGGGCTTGGGAGCCCGCTTGTAAGTGCTGGTGAAGTTGCAGATGAAGGCCTCGGTGAAGTCCAACCAGCTGTTGATGCTGTAGGGCTTGAGGCTATTGAGCCAGGTGCGCGCCGTGCCTTGGAGCATCAGGGGGACGTATTTTACGGCAACACGCCGGTTGCCGCTGGCTATGCGAACCGCGATGGAGTAGTCGATCAACCAGTCTTCCGGCTTCACGGAGCCATTGTACTTGGGCGTGTCTCTCGGGAGCTAGAACCCTTTGGGAAAGGGCTCGTCGCTGATGCGGGGGCCGAAGCAAGGCGGCCCGACATCGTCTTCTTCTTCTAACGCCAGGGATCGCACAAGGCGGTCGATCCTATGGCGGGCATCGTTCTCGCCGACTCCTTCGCGGCGACCAAGTCGGCCGCTGAGGGTCGGATGCGTGACAGGCGGCAGGGTAGGATATCTTTCCCCACGAGGTGGAGGAGGGGGAAGATCGCCTCGTCGCTCCACGGCTCGAGGGCGGCCTTCTGCGTCACGCTTGATAGAGATCCGGGTTCGGCTTCGGCTGGCAGCCGGCTCTTTTTCCTCCCTGGTGCAGGCTCCGCCCGCGGTTGGCGTACGCGACATCGCGCCATGCTCTCGGCGCGGGGGAGGGCTTTCGGTGCGGACGCCGGCTTCGTGTCGCTTTGCGGCCGCGTCGATCAGCTGCTGGATCCGCCTGGTCATGTAGGGGAGCTCGTCGGCCCCTACTCCGTTCAGCTCGTCTACGACCGACTGGGCGGCGCGTAGGTTCTCGAGAGGCATGGCGTAGACTGGGCGTTCTGCCCCTAGCATATCGGTGACGGCCGCGCCGCGTTTCTGGACAACGCCGGCCCGACTCGGCCCATCGGGAGGCGGCGTTTCGAAGGCGGCGCGGTCGACCTCGTGCTGGTGGGCCTCGGTAAGGCATCTCATGGTGGCTAGCTTCTGGCCCTCCGCGACGAGGGCAGCGCGGTGAGCCTCCAGCGCCTCGGCGTCGGCGTTGGCCGGGATGGGGACGGACAAGTCCTGCAACACCGTTTGGAGGGCGTCGTGGGTGTTCTCGATGGAGGCGACTCCGTGGCTGATGACCAGCACCTCGGTAATGGTGCTGCCGCCACTGTCGGCTCGCGGGAGAGGATCGTCAAAGACCACCATGTTGGTGGGGAAAGCGTCGAGTGATGCAGTGTCAGAGTCGACAAGCATCGGGTCGGTGGAACCGATCGACTCCAAATCCATAGCAGGCTCGCTGGAGACGTGGAGTTGGTCGAGGAGGCTGACGAGGCGGCTCTCGAGGCAGCCGGTGCCCGCGTCGGATGCGGGCTCGTCGGAGGCGCGAGTCTCGTCGGAGATGCGAGCCTCGCCGAGAAGGTCGGCGAGGCAGCTCATCGCGCAGGCGTCGGTGACACCTTGCAGCGCGTCGGGGCAAGCGCCATCGGGCATGCCGGGCTGGCTACACCCGCGAGGGAGGAAGAGGGTTCCCGTCCAGAACAAGTCTCTGGACGACGGTGCACCTAGCCCCATGGTGGGCACCAAATGTCAGGTGGTAGGTGCGACATATGCCAACGGGTGGCTAATCATAGTGGGAGCCAATAAGACGTCGCCGGTGCCTGGAAACGGGATGAGGCGAAGACATGCACGCCGGCGAATCTTACCCTGCTTCGGGGCTCTTCGTGGAGATAACACTCCTACTGCTGCTCTACGGGGTCTCCGCATGATCACTAGATGAATAAGTGACTACAAGCTGCTCCTAGAGCTGTTCGGTGAGAGGAAGAAGAAGGGCACGGCTAGCTCCTCTCTTCCCTTTACGTGGTGGCTAAAACTATTAGAGTCCAACCCTTTGCATGGGTGCCCCGGGGGTTCTATATAGGCCTACCCCCCGGGGGGTACAATGGTAATCCGGCTAGGTGTGGGCCCTAGCCGTCAGTGTCTTCGCCCGCCGGCTTCTCCGCCGGCCGCTGGGGCCCGCCGACTTGGTGGGTCCCGCCGGTTGCTGGCTCCCTAGTCGACAAGCTGGCCCCACCGTCGAGGGCCTTGTCGGGGACTGGTTACTGTTGCCTCAATCGTGATGACGAGGGCTTTGTCGGGGTCGGCATGGATACAGTGCCACCGCCTTGGCGGCGATCACTGTAGCCTCACCTTGTCTTGTCTCCTTAATGGGGCGCTTCCTTCGAGGGAGGGAACCAGCCGGCTGTGGGAAGCCGGCTATACCTTAGGCCGACTCGGGGAGGCCGAGCCGCCTTGGGGCATCTCTCTGACTGGGGGGACCCGCCGCCTGCGGGTAGTACAGACATCTTGTCGTGGGTGATGTCATAGTCAACATGGCAACAGTGCCGCGCCGGACGGGTGATGGCCGCCCCGTACGGCGCACTGTAGCCACCCGTGCTCCGGGATGCGGGGATGGCAGGCCTTACTGTAGCCACGCCCCGTCTCATCGCCGTTATGTGGCTGCAGAATTTGAGGGTGCGGCCTTGGCCGCCTGCGGGGTGGCCGGCTCCTCGGAGTCGGCATTCTCGTGTCCGGCTACGTGGAACCGGCCCTTAGGCAGCCAGTTCCTTGGAAGCCGGCCCTCTCGTGGCTTTATTCAATGGGTCTTGGGGCCAGGCCGCCTCCTGACAGCCGGCATGGTTGACAGTCGGCCGGGGGAAGGCGGCCCAGCGTCTCTGATGTCAGTTGGCCTGATTGGCTTAATTGGCTTGTGATTTTTTCAGATGCCCCAGGGGGAGCCGGCTAGGCTACCCGTGGTCATTTACTCCGACAACTTTTATAAGCACAATTGAGCTATACTCTTGGATTACTTCTTATTGTTGTTGTACTTCTATTATAACTTGATATCTTTGGGTATGTATTTGGAAGTCCTAAGCCAAGCATGTATTTCACGGAAAGCCGACAAGGAATTCCGTTAATAAATGACAGTTTGATTCTTTTGAACAACTCTCATGAATTTAGTAGCTCCTTTTAGGAGGCCTTCAATGACCATAGATCGAGCCTATACTATTAGAGACGGCTGGGCATTTCAAGGTGTAGCATTGTAACTGCTATGTAGACTTTTTTTTATGAGGGATCAAATCCCTCTCTTCTTGTTTTTATTAATTCATCAACATTAAAGATCACAATGTATCAAATCAAATAAAAATTTATTGCAGCATCTTATATTATCTATTTGCATACAATCATACTCAATTCGATGGAATTGTTTGATTTTACAGGTGATCTCGTATAGTTTTGCACATAAGGAGCTATTTCTTCGTTTCGTCCAATCATTAATAACTTGATTGTTTTCTAGATAATAGTAGATAGAAAGAACACTTGTAAGGATTCCTATTTTGAAATAGTTATATAAGCATTTAATATTCCAGATGTTAAAAATTAGACGTTCCCTCAAAAGGTCTGTTTCAGCGAACGCCTTGTGGCATGTCCGATCTCCACACATGAATCTTAGCGTGTTTGCTGGAAGGACCATTGGGAGGGAACACGTTAACACAACACAATCATTCGTTTTTTTATGCTTCTGAGGGAATGACCTTCGTGACGGAAGTTTGTTTTCATATAATAACATCGTAGCAATTTCTATGTGAAACATGGCAGTTCTTCTAAAGCAACATGACAAATTTCTGAAGACACGCATGGCAATTTTCTTCTTGGCAGAATGACAAATCATGTATTTTTTGTGGCAACTTTTCTCCTGATCTAGGATGGCATTTTTTTCATGTGCAAATCTTTGGTATGTAGGGCAATTGCTGCATGACAAATTCCTGACAAATCTTTTTTCTAGGACAACAAATTTTTATTTCCAACATGGCAAATCTCTATGTTATAGCATGGCAAATGTATATTTTTAAAGGGAATATATTAATCTTGTCAAGATACTAATTACACCAAGCCTCTACACTAACAAGATGTCAAAGACATCCAAGATGCGCATAGCCCGAAATGAAAACAAGAAAGAAATAAAAAACCATAGGCCTTGCCACAGTGATCTATTCCTCTCAGCACCAACACACAAACCACCGTAAAAACAACACCCGGAAAACATAAAAGGTCTCGAAAAGCGATGCCTTGAAGAGGAAAACAATGCACAAGTGTTGTCGTCGTCCGATCCAAGATCTTAGGTTGTCACCATGGAGAAAGTCCGGGCTCTCAAAACAATACCTATCAGTCACAACCAATGAAGGTCAGACCTTAGGTTTTCACCTTGAAAGTCACGACTTAGCACACGAGGAGCAGCACCAAAAATCAAGTCCTCCAGTGTACCTGCCCCAACTTGTCACTATTGCTTCTGAACATTATCAAACACCCGGCTGACTCAACCGCCTCCAAGGCGCCCTCCGCCTTGTTGATCGCCCGATTTCAGCCACCATGGCTTCTCCACCAATGTCTATGTCATGGAAATCGAGATACTGACATGTTCCATGGTGTCAACAAACGACAGAGCTTCGCGCCACGCCCCCATGGAGCCGCGTAGGTTGATATGGACGTGCATGACTGAATTCTATCCGACCCAATATCCTGGGGCAAGATCTCCGGCAGCAGTTCCGGAACACGTTGACAACCAGATCGTTGCCATGATGCGATAAGAGCACTAGAACCGCCACCACACCACTGCCTCCACCATGTCGACGCCATCGCCGCTATGGCGGAGGACAGCAGCCTGCGCTGCCCACAGTCTGCACCGTCGGCTGAAGACGGATGCTAGATCGGGGCGGATCCCGACCCGCCACCACCCCCTCACCTGCACGATCTTCCACCTCGAAGCTAGTCATGCGCCGCCGGTCCCAAGCGCCGCCCCGTGGGGATCCGCCACCGTGACCATCGCCATCGCGGTGTCCCGACCTAGCCGCGCCACCCCATGGTGAGCCCTGCGCGAGAAGGCGAAATGCTCCGCTGCCGCCGACATTGGCCAGGCTTTGCCTGGTGGTGTCCTCTGACGACGGCGAGGGAGGAGGGAGGGAGAGGAGGGTGCTGGCGGCGGCGGCCGGAGCGCCCTCCTCATCGCCCACAGGAGCGACGTGGGAGGGTACGTGGGCCATGGCAACTGTATCTGTCATAGTATTGACAATTCCTGAGCGTCTGCGGGGAGTAGTTTTTTGACGGAACACTCCCGGATGGCGCCATTTGCTCAAACGAGCCTCTTGTAGAGAGCATTCATTCGGTCGGGTGATCTTTCTAAAGAAACGTTAGCCGTTACTGGCGTTCTTTAATGTTTGGTCCGGAGGCATAGTCGGACACTTGGATTCAACACAACAGAGATCACAGCACGGCTGAGATCTTTACTTTGCACAATGCAAGATAGGGCAGCCCCATCGAAAACACTACAGCCTACGCAAATGATTGGCCAAATACATGTGAAGTTATTCTCTTGGTGCAATCACTAACCTAATCAGATCAGTGCGTTCCCTTCCGGAGAAGGGACAGATGATAGATTGATGGCATGTTACCATGGACGACACACTGGTCATGAATTGGCCTCGGTGCCATCCATTTTTGCTGCATTATTTGACTGGTTCGCTTAGGTGCGCGCGGTTGCGTACGTTTGATAATTGAGGCGGTTGTATGGAGGTGGAAGTTAGCACATGCGTGCATACGCAGCAACCGGGTTGTCACGCTGACACCATCCACTCAAGTCTACGTAACCGGCCATCTATAAGTACAACGAGTTGCAAGGACAGAGATCACTCAAGTAGTACGAAAGCATTCTTGTCTGCAGTCACATACAGTAGTAATTGGCGCTTAATCCAATCGTGTAATTTGGTTAAGGTCCATGGCGATCAGGTCTTTGCTGCTCCCTCTGGCCCTGCTGGTTCTCGCAGCAGCTAGCTCGGCAGCGGTGGCTCAGCTGGAGATCGGCTTCTACAGCAAGACATGCCCGGACGCCGAGAAGATCGTCGGCGAGGAGATGGCCAAGATCATCGCCGCCGCGCCCAGCCTCGCCGGCCCGCTCCTCCGTCTCCATTTCCACGACTGCTTCGTCAGGGTACATAAATTACCCGTTCTTGTATTTCTGCTGCTATTGATCATGGAATGTATGCTTACATGTCCATGCAACGTAAATTAAATTGCAGGGTTGTGACGCCTCTGTCCTGCTCGAATCCACCGACGGCAACGTGGCGGAGAAGGACGCCAAGCCCAACAAGAGCCTGCGAGGATTCGGCTCCGTCGAGCGCGTGAAGGCCAAGCTCGAGGCCGCGTGCCCGGGCATCGTCTCCTGCGCCGACGTGCTCACCCTCATGTCCCGCGACGCGGTCGTGCTGGCCAAGGGCCCCTTCTGGCCAGTGGCGTTGGGAAGGAGAGACGGAAGGGTGTCCAGTGCCACGGAGGCCAGCAACGAGCTGCCTCCGGCCTCCGGCGACGTTCCTCTGCTCGCCGAGATCTTCGCCTCCAAGGGCCTCGATCTCAAGGACCTCGTCGTCCTCTCCGGCGCCCACACGCTCGGCACCGCACATTGCCCGTCTTTCGCCGACCGGCTCTACAACAACACCGGCGAGAACGGTGCCTCTGGCCTCGTCGACCCGTCTCTGGACAGCGAGTACGCTGACAAGCTGAGGCTCAAGTGCAAGAGCGTTGATGACCGCGCTATGCTGTCTGAGATGGACCCCGGGAGCTTCAAGACCTTCGACACCAGCTACTACCGCCACGTCGCCAAGCGGAGGGGCCTCTTCCGCTCCGACGCGGCGCTCCTCTTCGACAACACCACCAGGGACTACGTCCAGCGCATCGCCACCGGCAAGTTCGACGGCGAGTTCTTTAAGGACTTCAGCGCGTCCATGATCAAGATGGGCGACGTGGGCGTGCTCACCGGGGCCGAGGGAGAGATCAGGAAGAAGTGCTACGCCCCCAACTAGAGTTCGTTGATTCTTAGTTGTTGTAACTGCACTGCATGCATGTCTCTCGTATTATCCACTGTGGTGTGATGTATTATTGTTAATGTTACTTAGTAAATCATTTCTTGTCCGAAGACCATGGCGCACCTACATACGTTAACCCATGTTTGGCATTAGTGTTTTCCTGTGTCACTGAGTGCTGCTTATCAAGGATAGCAAGTCATCTTTCGCAGAACGAAAAGAGATAAGTACACTTTTCAACTCTCAACATAACAATATGTTTCGAAACCAGCCAGCCATACAATGACTATCATCTTCTCCCAAAAATGCTAGGCCTACGAACAGCTGTTACGTAACCTACGTAATTTGCTGAAGTGCTAATCAAACTGCCCCCCCCCCCATTTCCGGGGTGGGCCCGTGCCCCCAACTAATGCCGAATCAATAACTGCCCACTTGGCAATTATGTAGGATACGTAAATCTCCCTACGTGGGTGTAGCATTGCTGTATCTTCTCCACTATTTATCCATTCCCCACAAGACGAGCGCCGCCGTACTATACCCCTCCATATCTAGCTGCCTCTTCCTACGGGAAGAGTAGATGACTAGCCCCGCAGTGGTCCACCCTTACCTAGAGAGTAGAGACCGCGAGGATGTAATGTCTGGCTGCTGTTTCTTGAGGGGGTGGGGCCCACCCCTTGGTGCACCGCCACAAGGGAGGGAGGCCCCTCCTCCAACTAGATCTCCCCTCCCTTCGCTAATATATACCGAATGGGACCCCCCCCCTCCCTAGAGAAACAAGTTCTCGTGTCAACTCGGGCACCCCCTTTCTGTAGTTCTCCAGAACAATTGTGAGACATCGCGAGGTTGCTCCGCCCTCCTCTAGTTTTCCGGCGACGCTTAGCTCTAGATGGTGAACCGCAGCCATATCGTCGATCTCATATGGGTGCAATCTGTAGATAGACCATGCTTTTGACCTTTGTTTAGGGACCGTTCGTGTGACGGTTCGAGGGCTTCAAGAACAATCTAGACCAATTCTTTTTCTGGTGCAATTCAAAGTTAGTAACGATAAGATCTAACCTTATATGCATCTTTATAGTGATCCTAGTTCTTGATTAATAGGGCGGATTTTCTTTTTTGTTTTCTACAAAAGCTGGATTCAGCCAAGCATAGGGTTGAGTCTTCAACAGGATGTTAAATTGGAGGGTGTGCTGTCGGAAACTCGCATTGGCACACAAGTGCAGGGGCTCGCACCTGCCCAGCCGTTTTGGCAGCCCGACTGTCTTGTATCAGCAAAGTCGTTCGACCCCGCACGAGGGCGCACCAAGTTATATGTTTCAGTTTCTGAAACTTACGATTTAGTCGGTCACATGTTTGAAACTTACTATTTTGTCGCCCCTCATACCAAGTTTCAGAAGTTGAAACTGAAGAAAGTATCAGAAACTCGTTAAAACGTAATCAAAATGGATCTCATTTGAAACCCATGTCACCAGAAACATGGATATGTAAATAAATCTGGGCTTTTGGTTCAGAAGATATGAAAGATTGAAAATTAAAAGCCAAAAGGAA
>NC_057813.1:116478912-116495346 GCF_018294505.1 Triticum aestivum
GCTGCATGCCCCCTCCCTGTGTGCTACAAATCCTGTCCTGGTGTGCAGTATAATGTTTTGAAGTTCAGAGTTCTGTCTTAAAACATATTGGTAAGGCTGGTTGAACACCGGGCAAATATAATCCTTATGAAACATGAACCCGTCTCAAAACTCAAGAAAATATAATCCAGTTTAGTTAGAGCATCTCCAACGGACGCACAAAAATTTCTCGCCCAATAAAAGCTATAGCGCGCCACTGTAGCACTTTTAATGCGTCGGGACCAACATTGCTTTAGCAGACGCCCAAAAACACGCGCCCAAAAAGCACACAGTGCAAATTGTGAAGTGCGCGAAATCCAGAGCCCAAAATATGTTGCGCGCGATAACATTTTTCAGCGCGCGCCAAAACACTTTTAATGCTACAGCTTCTGTTGTAGCTGTTCGGCGCCAAAAAACGATTTTTTAATGCGCGGAGCTCTTTTTGAGCGCCTATTGGAGATGCTCTTAATTGACACTAGTGTTTTCCTCAGTCCATACATGCCGCTGTTGAATATTCTATGTATGTACGTTTTCGTCAAACTCTAATATGAGACTACAATTAGCCTCCAAGGCATATGATATCCGTTCGTCGTTGTCCAACATCACAGCTTGTCTTCCGCCGGCAATAGGCTATGGATTGGGATACGTGTATCAGAGATAATGGAATAAGAAAACTTTCGGTGAACTAAAAGAATCTGGGTTATTGAGATCCTAAGGCATGGCATGGATATCTTAATGAAACGACGCTTAGCGAACACGGCCCGGGTAACCCGCCTTACCGGAGCACGGCCACAAGACGAGAGCGTCAAACCAGATGTGGCGCCGCCGGTGGCTTAGCTATGATGCAAAGTGGTTGTAGTCCGTGAAGATGCACGACCGAACGAGTTTGAATTGTTCCTTGATTCACTGGCCGCCTAATCTCCCCCTTGTCGTTACCACTCGCCACAACAACATGCATGCATGACGCGCAGTTCCACTTGAGCGAGCTAAGCCCACATGCATATTTGATTTGCATGCTATAGGATATGCAAGACCCAATAGTTTACATGAACTCACTTGTCCGTTCATGTTGCACAAATTTGATTATTCGAGAGGTGAATTAACTATTTTTTGCCGAAAAAATACACACCGTTCCAAAATATAAGATGTTTTGTCAATTCAATTTAAACTCGCAAAAGCACTTATACTTAGAAGTAGATGTAGTACTAATTAACTTACTGTAAATAGTAGTAATTGTCTTATAGGACAAATCACAGTTTGTTGTACAAATATATAACAACAACAACAACAACAACAACAACAACAACAACAACAACAACAACAACAACAACAACAAAGTCTATTGTCCCAAACAAGTTGGAATAGGCTAGAGGTGAAATTAATAAGATTTCGTGACAAACTCATGGTTCTGGCACATGGATAGTAAGCTTCCACGCACCCTCAGTCCATAGCTAGTTCTTTGGTGATACTCCAATCCTTCAGATCTCTTTGAACGTACTCCTCCCATGTAAAATTCGGTCTACCCCGACCTCTGTTGACATTCTCCGCAAGCTTTAGCCGTCTGCTATGCACTAGAGTTTCTGCAAGCCTGCGCTGGATATGCCCAAACCATCTTAGACGATGTTGGACAAGTTTCTCCTCAATTGATGCTACTCCAACTCTATCTCGTATATCATCATTCCGGACTCGATCCTTCCTCGTGTGGCCACACATCCATCTCAACATACGCATCTCTGCCACATCTAACTGTTGAACATGTCGCCTTTTAGTCGGCCAACACTCAGCGCCATACAACATTGCGGGTCAGACCGTCATCCTGTAAAACTTGCCTTTTAGCTTTTGTGGCACTCTCTTGTCACAGAGAATGCCAGAAGCTTGGTGCCACTTCATCCATCCGGCTTTGATTCAATGGTTCACATCTTCATCAATACCCCCATCCTTCTGCAACATTAACCCTAAATATCGAAAGGTGTCCTTTTGGGGCACCACCTGCCCATCAAGGCTAACCTCGTCCCCGCGCTTAGTAGCACTGAAACCGCACATCATGTACTCGATTTTAGTTCTACTAAGCCTAGCCCTTTCGAATCCAAGGTTTGTCTCCATAACTCTAACTTCCTATTCACTCCCGTCCGACTATCGTCAACTAGCACCACATCATCCACAAAGAGCATACACCATGGGATATCTTGTTGTATATCCCTTGTGACCTCATCCATCACCAAGTCAAAAACATAAGGGCTCAAAGTTGTCCCCTGATGCAGTCCTACCTTAATCGAAAGTCATTAGTGCCGACATCACTTGTTCGAACACTTGTCACAATATTATCGTACATGTCCTTGATGAAGGACTATATACTTTGCTGGGACTTTGTGTTTCTCCAAGGCCCACCACATGGCATTCCGCGGTATCTTATCATAGGCCTTCTCCAAATCAATGAACACCATATGCAAGTCCTTCTTTTGCTCCTTGTATCTCTCCATAAGTTGTCGTACCTAGAAAATGGCTTCTATGGTCGACCTCCCAGTCATGAAACCAAACAGATTTTTGGTCACACTTGTCATTCCTCTTAAGCGGTGCTCAATGACTCTCTACCATAGCTTCATTCTATGGCTCATCAGCTTAATTTCACGGTAATTAGTACAACTCTGAACATCCTCTTTGTTCTTGAGAATTGGTACTAATATACTCCGCCTCCATTCTTCTGGCATCTTGTTTGCCCGAAAATATGGTTGAAAAGCTTGGTTAGCCATACTATCGCTATGTCCCTTTTCGACACCACACCCGGGTTCTGATGTGGCGCGGTACTAAGAGGGTTACGCCCCAACAAAAATCTTTTGTGTTTCATCTCCATAAGAGTGACTGAGTTTTTACGTTGGCCCGCCAAGCCTATCATAACCCTGCTATGTCTTGAGCTTGCGTTGGTTTTCCTTGAAGAGGAAAGGGTGATGCAGCAGAGTAGCGTAAGTATTTCCCTCGGTTTTTGAGAACCAAGGTACCAATCCAGTAGGAGGCTCCTCAAAAGTCCAACGCACCTACACAAACAAACAAAGAACTCACAACCAACGCAATAAAGGGGTTGTCAATCCCTTCACGACCACTTGCGAAAGTGAGATCTGATAGAGATAATATGATAAGATAAATATATTTTTGATATTTTATAATATACATGCAAAAAGTAAATATGCAAATAAAAGTAGATTGAAAGCTTATATGATAAAAGATAGACCCGGGGGCCATAGGTTTCACTAGTGACTTCTCTCAAGATAGCATAAGTATTACGGTGGGTGAACAAATTACTGTCGAGCAATTAATAGAAAAGCGAATAATTATGAGATTATCTAGGCATGATCATGTATATAGGAATCACGTCCGTGACAAGTAGACCGACTCCTGTCTGCATCTACTACTATTACTCCACACATCGACCGCTATCCAGCATGCATCTAGAGTATTAAGTTCATAAGAACAGAGTGACGCATTAAGAAAGATGACATGATGTAGAAGGATAAACTCAAGCAATATGATATAAACCCCATCTTTTTATCCTCGGTGACAACAATACAATACGTGCCTTACAACCCTTTCTGTCACTGGTTAAGGACACCGCAAGATTGAACCTAAAGCTAAGCACTTCTCCCATGGCAAGAAAGATCAATCTAGTAGGCCAAACCAAACTGATAATTCGAAGAGACTTGCAAAGATAACTCAATCATACATAAAAGAATTCAGAGAAGATTCAAATATTTCTCATAGATAAACTTGATCATAAACCCACAATTCATCGGATCTCGACAAACACACCGCAAAAAGAGTTTACATCGAATAGATCTCCACAAGAGAGGGAGAGAACATTGTATTGAGATCCAAAAAGAGAGAAGAAGCCATCTAGCTAATAACTATGGACCCGAAGGTCTGTGGTAAACTACTCACAACTCATCGGAGAGGCTATGGTGTTGATGTAGAAGCCCTCTGTGGTCGATTCCCCCTCAGCAGGAGCGCCGGCGAAGGCTCCAAGATGGGATCTCACGGATACAGAAGGTTACGGTGGTGGAAATTGTGTTTCGTTGGCTCCCTGGATGTTTTCGGGTACGTAGGTATTTATAGGGGGAAGAAGTACGTCGGTGGCTGCCTGTGGGGCCCAGGAGACAGGGGGCACGCCCAAGAGGGGTTGGTGCGCCCAGGAGGGGTGGGCACGCCCTCCTATCTCGTGGCCGCCTCGTTCGCTGCTTGACTTGCACTCCATGTTCTCCGGATCACGTTCATTCCAAAAATCACGCTCCCAAACGTTTCATTCCGTTTGGACTCTATTTGATATTCCTTTTCTTCGAAATACTGAAATAGGCAAAAAAACAGGAATACAGGCTGGGCCTCCGGTTAGTAGGTTAGTCCCAAAAATGATATAAATGTATAAAATAAAGCCCATAAACATCCAAAAGGGGTAATATAATAGCATGGAACAATCAAAAATTATAGATACATTGGAGACGTATCTAGCATCCCCAAGCTTAATTCCTGCTCGTCCTCGAGTAGGTAAATGATAAAAACAGATTTTTTTGATGTGGAATGCTACCTAGCATAATTCTGAATGTAATTTTCTTTATTGTGGCATGAATGTTCAGATCCAAATGATTCAAAATAAAAGTTCATATTGATAAAAGAAATAGTAACAACACTTCAAGCATACTAATCAAAGCAATCATGTTTTCTCAAAATAACATGGCTAAAGAAAGTTCATCCCTACAAAATCATATAGTTAGGCTACGCTTCATTTTCATCACACAAAGATGTTCCCAAATTCTACACCCCCGATGACAAGCCAAGCAATTGTTTCGTTCTTAAATAATCTCAAACATTTTCAACCTTCACGCAATACATGAGCGTGAGCCATGGATATAGCACTATGGGTGGAATGGAATATGATGATGGGGTTTATGTGAAAGACAAAAAAGGAGAAAGTCTCACATTGACGAGGATAATCAACGGGCTATGGAGATGTCCATCAATTGATGTCAACATGAGGAGTAGGGATTGCCATGCAACGGATGCACTAGAGCTATAAATGAATGCTCAACAAAAAGAAAACTAGTGGGTGTGCATCCAACTTGCTTATTCATAAAGACCTAGGGCATTTGAGGAAGCCCATCATAGGAATATACAAGCCAAGTTCTATAATGAAAAATTCCCACTAGTATATGAAAGTGACAACATATGAGACTCACTATATGAAAAGCAAGGTGCTACTTAGAAGCACAAGTGTGGAAAAAGAGATAGTAACATTGCCCCTTTTATTTATTTATTTTTTCCTTTTCTTTTTTCTTTTCTTTTTTTTCCTTTTTTTATTTTTTTTATTTGGCTTTTTTTTTCTTTTGGCCTTTCTTTTTTTTCTTCCAGCACAATGTTCTAATAATGATGATCATCACACTTCTATTGATTACAACACATGAATTACAACTCGAAACTAGAACAAGATATGACTTTATATGAATGCCTCCGGCGGTGTACCGTGATGGTGGAATGAATCAAGAGTGACATGTATGAAAAATTATGCATGGTGGCTTTGCCACAAATACGATGTCAACTACATGATCATGCAATGGCAATATGACAAAAGTAAAGTATGTCATGATGATGATGAACAGAACGATGGAAAGTTGCATGGCAATATATCTCGGAATGGCTATGGAAATGTCATAATACGTAGGTATGGTGGCTGTTTTGAGGAAGATATAAGGAGGTTTATGTGTGATAGAGCGTATCATATCACGGGGTTTGGATGCACCAACGAAGTTTGCACCAACTCTCAAGGTGAGAAAGGGCAATGCACGGTACCGAAGAGGCTAGCAATGATGGAAAGGTAAAAGTGCGTATAATTCATGGACTCAACATTAGTCAAAAGAACTCATATACTTATTGCAAAAATTTAGAAGTCATCAAAAATCAAGCACTACGCGCATGCTCCTAGAGGGATAGATTGGTAGGAAAAGACCATCGCTCGTCCCCGGCCGCCACTCATAAGGATGCACAAGCCAGGTACACTTCATGTTTCAAATTTGTTACACAACTTTAACCATATGTGCATGCTACGGGACTTGCTAACTTTAACACAAGCATTCTTTAAATTCATAATCACCTAACTAGCATGACTTTAATATCACTACCTCCATATCTCAAAACAATTATCAAGTATCAAATTGATCATAGCATCCAATTCACTTCCTATGATAATTTTTATTATACCCAACTTGGATGCCTACCATTCTAGGACCAATTTTATAACCATAGCAAATAACATGCTGTTCTAAAAGACTCTCAAAATAATATAAGTGAAGCATGAGAGACTAGCAATTTCTACACAATTAAGCCACCGCCGTGCTCTAAAAGATATAAGTGAAGCACTAGAGCAAAAACTATCAAGATCAAAAGATATAAGTGAAGCACATAGCATATTCTAATAAATTCTAATCAAGTAGGCTTATCCCAAAAGGTGTGTACAGCAAGGATGATTGTGGAAAACTAAAAAGCAAAGACTAATATAATACACGACGCTCCAAGCAAAACACATATCATGTGGCGAATAAAAATATAGCTCCAAGTAAAGTTACCAATGAACGAAGATGAAAGAGGGGATGCCTTCCCGGGGCATCCCCAAGCTTAGGCTTTTGGCTATTCTTGAATATCTTGGGGTGCCATGGGCATCCCCAAGCTTAGGCTTTTGACACTCCTTATTCCATAGTCCATCAAAGCTTTACCCAAAACTTGAAAACTTCACAAAACAAAACTCAACAGGAAATCTCATAAGCTCCGTTAGTGAAAGAAAACAAAACCACCACATAAGATACTGTAATGAACTCATTCTTTATTTATTTTGGTGTTAAACCTACTGTATTCCAACTTCTCTATGGTTTATAAACTATTTTACTAGCGATAGATGCATCAAAATAAGAAAACAACACACGAAAAACAGAATCTGTCAAAAACAGAATAGTCTGTAGCAATCTATAGCTAACGCAAACTTATGGAACTCTAAAAACCCTACCAAAATAGGAATTCCTGAACAATTTGTCTATTGATCAGCCGCAAAAAGAATCAACGCAAAAGCACGTTTCTATGATTTAACAAAACTATTTTTTGCACGCAAAGTTTCTGTTTTTCAGCAGAATCAAATCAACTATCATCATAGGTTATCCTATAGGTTCTACTTGGCACAAACACTAATTAAAACATATAAAAACACATCTAAACAGAAGGTAGATGCAAAATTTATTACTAAACAGAAACAAAAACAAAAGAACACAAATAAAATTGGGTTGCCTCCCAACTAGCGCTATCGTTTAACGCCCCTAGCTAGGCATAATAGCGAAGATAGATCTAAGTAGTGCCATCTTTGACACTCAATTCATAAGTAGCTCGCATGATAGATTCATGAGGTAATTTGACTTTCTTTCTAGGAAAGTGCTCCATGCCTTTCTTTAAAGGAAATTGGAATCTAATGTTCCCTTCCTTCATATCAATAATCGCGTCAATCATTCTAAGGAAAGGTCTACCAAGAATAATAGGGCAAGAAAGATTGCAATCTATATCAAGAACGATGAAATCTATGGGCACAAAATTTCTATTTGCAACAATGAGAACATCATTGATCCTTCCCATTGGCTTTTTAATGGTGGAATCCGCAAGGTGCAAATTTAAAGAGCAATCATCAAGACCATGGAAACCTAGAATATCACATAAAGTTTTCGGAATCATGGAAACACTAGCACACAAATCACACAAAGCAAAACACTCATGATCTTTAATTCTAATCTTTATGGTAGGTTCCCACTCATCATTAAGTTTTCTAGGTATAGAAACTTCCAAATTAAGTTTTTCATCATAAGATTGCATCAAGGCAGCAACGACATGTTTGGTAAAAGCTTTATTTTGACTATAAGCATGAGGAGAATTAACAACGGGTTGCAACAAGGAAATTCAACTTTCTAAAGAACAATTATCATAATCAAATTCCTTGAAATCCGAGATAGTGGGTTCAATACTATTTAAAGTCATGACCTCTCCAATCCCACTTTTACCAAATTTAGCATCAAGATCTAAAAACTCCGAATTCTTGGACGCCTTCTAACTAAAGTTGACTCATCTCCAGTCCCATTATTATCAAGATTCATATTGCAAAACAAAGATCTAATAGGAGACACATCAATAACTTTAAGATCTTCATCATTATTTTCATTGAAACTAGAAGAACACGCCTTTACAAGCAATCTTTCTTAGCACACAATCTAGCGGGTCTTTCCTTGCACTCATCAATGGAAATTCTCATGGCTTTGAGAGACTCATTGATATCATGCTTAGGAGGAGTAGATCTAAGTTTAAGAGAATCAACATCAAGCAAAACTCTATCAACGTTCCTAGTCAAATCATCAACTTTGAGCAATTTTTCTTCAAGAAAAGCATTAAAATTCTTTTGATAAATCATAAACTATTTCACACTATTCTCAAAATCAGAGGGCATCTTATTAAAATTACCATAAGAATTATTGTAGGAATTTCCATAATTATTAGAGGAATTACTAGGGAACGGTCTAGAATTAAAGTTTCCTCTATAAGCATTGTTTCCAAAACTATTCCTACCAACAAAATTCACATCCATAGATTCATTAGTATTCTCAATCAAAGTAGACAAAGTCATATCATTGGGATCAAGAGGAGTATTTTTAGTAGAAAACAACTTCATAAGTTCATCCATCTTTCCACTCAAAACATTGATTTCTTCTATAGCATGCACTTTTTTACTAGTAAATCTTTCGGTGTGCCATTGAGAAGAATTAGCCATAATATTATCAAGAAGTTTTGTAGCATCTACTAACGTGATTTCCATAAACGTGCCTCCCGCGGCCGAATCTAAAAGATTTCTAGAAGCAAAGTTGAAACCGGCATAAATTTTTTGTATGATCATCCATAAATTCAAACCATGAGTAGGGCAATTACGAAGCATCAATTTCATTCTTTCCCAAGATTGGGCAACATGCTCATGATCAAGTTGTTTAAAATTCATAATATCGTTCCTAAGAGTGATAAACTTAGCGGGAGGAAAATACTTAGAGATAAAAGCATCTTTGCAATTGTTCCAAGAATCAATACTATTTTTAGGCAAAGACGAATACCAAACTTTAGCACGATCTCTAAGTGAAAACGGAAATAACTTCAATTTAACAATTTCATTATCCGTATCTTTCTTCTTTTGCATATCACACAAATCAACAAAGTTGTTTAGATGAGTAGCGACATCTTCACTAGGAAGGCCGGCGAATTGATCTTTCATAAAAAGATTCAGCAAAGCAGTATTGATTTCACAAGACTCAACATCATTAAGAGGAGCAATCGGAGTACTAAGGAAATCATTATTATTGGTATTGGAGAAATCACACAATTTGATGTTATCTTGCGCCATGGCAACAAGTAATCCAACACACAAGCAAACAGAAAAAGGCAAGCGAAAAAAGAGAGGAGAAGATTGGGAAAGAGAGGGCGAATAAAACGGCAAGGGTGAAGTGGGGGAGAGGAAAATGAGAGGCAAATGGCAAATAATGTAAATGCGAGGGAGATGAGTTTGTGATGGGTACTTGGTATGTCTTGACTTGAGCGAAGATCTCCCCGGCAACGGCGCCAGAAATCCTTCTTGCTACGTCTTGAGTTTGCGTTGGTTTTCCTTGAAGAGGAAAGGGTGATGCAGCAGAGTAGCGTAAGTATTTCCCTCAGTTTTTGAGAACCAAGGTATCAATCCAGTAGGAGGCTTCTCAAAAGTCCCACGCACCTACATAAACAAACAAATAACTCACAACCAACGCAATAAAGGGGTTGTCAATCCCTTCACGGCCACTTGCGAATGTGAGATCTGATAGAGATAATATGATAAGATAAATTTTTTTTTGTTCTTTTATAATATAGATGCAAATAAAAGTAGATTGAAAGCTTATATGATAAAAGATAGACTCGGGGGCCATAGGTTTCACTAGTGGCTTCTCTCAAGATAGCATAAGTATTACGGTGGGTGAACAAATTACTGTCGATCAATTGATAGAAAAGCGAATAATTATGAGATTATCTAGGCATGATCATGTATATAGGCATCACGTCCGTGACAAGTAGACCGACTTCTGCCTGCATCTACTACTATTACTCCACACATCGACCGCTATACAGCATGCATCTAGAGTATTAAGTTAATAAGAACAGAGTAACGCATTAAGAAAGATGACATGATGTAGAGGGATAAACTCAAGCAATATTATATAAACCCCATCTTTTTACCCTCGATGGCAACAATACAATACATGCCTTGCAACCCTTTCTGTTACTGGGTAAGGACACCGCAAGATTGAACCCAAAGCTAAGCACTTCTCCCATGGCAAGAAAGATCAATCTAGTAGGCCAAACCAAACTGTTAATTCGAAGAGACTTGCAAAGATAACTCAATCATACATAAAAGAATTCAGGGAAGATTCAAATATTTATCATAGATAAACTTGATCATAAACCCACGATGCATTGGATCTCGACAAACACACCGCAAAAAGAGTTTACATCGAATAGATCTCCACAAGAGAGGGGGAGAACATTGTATTGAGATCCAAAAAGAGAGAAGAAGCCATCTAGCTAATAACTATGGACCCGAAGGTCTGTCATAAACTACTCACAACTCATCAGAGGGGCTATGGTGTTGATGTAGAAGCCCTCCGTGGTCGATTCCCCCTCCAGCGGAGAACCGACGAAGGCTCCAAGATGAGATCTCGCAGATAAAGAAGGTTACGGTGGTGGAAATTATGCTTCGTTGGCTCCCTGGATGTTTTCGGGGTACGTGGGTATATATAGGAGGAAGAAGTACGTCGTTGGCCGCCTGTGGGGCCCAGGAGACAGGGGCGCGCCCACGAGGGGTGGGTGTCGTGGTTCTAAACCTGACAGTAGAATAGGGGGCTAGGTCAAGATCCTAGCTATGGAGTAGTTGTATACGCAAGAGATTTACGAGTTCAGGCCCTTCTCGGAGGAAGTAATAGCCTTACGTCTCGGAGCCCGGAGGCAGTCGACTGGATTATATGCGTATGAGTTACAGGGGTGCGAACCCTTTACACTGAGGAGGGGGTGGCTTATATAGAGTTCGCCAGACCCCTCCCGCCCTTAGTTATGCAGGGTTTAAAGTACATTAAGGCCTGTCATTACTGGTAACGCCTTACATAAAATGCTATTATGACCATAAAGACTACTTAATGACAGACCGTTTGTGCGTAGAGTGACTCTAGATCTCCTGGTGGTCGAGTCAGTGGTTTCATGGTCGAGTGTCTTCGAGTCCGTCGAGTGAAATCCTTCCAAGTCGACTGAAAGGTAGTTTCTTCTAGAGATGTCCTTGGGGAGGGTATCTTGGACAGGTCCATGACCCTACCCTAGGTACATAGCTTCATCATTAGCCCCGGAATGGATCGAGATTTGAGTGAGGAAGGAGTTGAGAATTCTTTCGACCCGTTTTTTGTGCTATGAGTATGTCTTGTTCGGGATCAATGACCTTAGGTGACGGCACCAACTTCTTTTTCAGTCGTCTTGATCCATTCTTTGTATCTGTCGAGTGACTTTTCTGTACTTGAAGATTTCCGAGCGACGGATCGGGGGAAATCTCCAGTCTGACAAGTTGTTCTGTCGTTCGCGGATTTAGCGGGATCTGAACTTCGGGAAGCGCGCGAGGCGGAGGAGACCGCGGTACTCGGATGGGATAAGGCAGGGACGCCTCGATCTTTGCGCCACCTTTTTTGCCACGTATCGCGCGCGCGACTGTTGTTGGATTTGACAGGATCGTCCGGGCCTACCAGTCAGTCACTCGGAAGCAACCCCATATAAGGCACCGGACGGGGGTTTTTTTGAACAGTGCACCCTCATTCCCCTCTCCCTCTTCCTCAAACTCGTCCGCTGCGCTCGCCTCCATCCCCGCATTACTTCTCCTTGCGCGCTTCGCCGGCGACAATGGTGAAGGAGAAGACGGCGGCTTTGGAGCGGGCAAAGAAGGCAACGGCGAAGGTGAAGGGATGGGCGACCAGTCGGGGCGGATCCTCCTCAAGGGCTGGCCTGCCGCAGGGCTGGATCCAGGGCGACTGGATCCGCTCGATGATCCGTCAGAAGGACCTCGACGACCTGGCCAACGAAGGACTGATCCCTCATGGATCAGCGAGGCTCCCGGGGAAGGAGTGGCAGCCGCAACCTCAGGAGGGTGAGTGCGTCCTCTTGGCCACCCATGTTGACCGCGGATTTTCTTTGCCGCCCCACCCTTTCTTTCGGGGATTTCTGAACATCTTTGGGGCTCAACTCCACCACTTCACACCCAACTCCATAGTGTATCTCGCAGCTTTCGTGTCCTTGTGTGAGAATTTCTTAAGTTGTCGACCCCATTGGGGCCTTTTCAAACACATTTTCACCTGTCACTCCCAGATGGTGAAAAAGGCCGATCCGAGTGATGAGAAACCCCAAGTGATTCAGATGTGTGGGGGTCTTGGGGTTCAAATGAGGAGTAAAAGTGCTTTTCCAGCCATGGTCCTTCCTGAGTCGGTCCGAGGGTGGCAGTCGACCTGGTTCTATTGCCAAGACCAGTCGACGCCTGGGCAGTCGACTGGGCTCCCTCCTTTCTCTATGGATCGAGTGAGCAAGCCATCGTCTCTAAAGGTGGTCCCGGAGGAGAAGGATCAGGTCAAGGTGCTGGTCGAGCGAGTAGTCCAGCTCATCCGTGACGGGGTGACTGGCATGGATCTTCTGGAGGTTTTCCTTCGACGGCACATTCAGCCACTTCAATATCGAGGCCATCCGATGTGGATGTACTCTGGTACTGAAGACACCACTCGGTTCCACCCGGAGGAGGTCGACGATGCTACACTGGAGAGGTGGATGACTGCTATCACGGGGGACAAAGATAACCCCCGAGGAGCTAGGAGGATCCCACCACTCGACCAATCGTATGAGCTATACAAGGTCCAATTATATATCTCCGACTGTAATCCTGCTTCCTTCATTCTGTTTTGCTAGAATTCAGTCGACTGACCTTTTGTCTTGTTTATTGACTTCTAGGTCACTACTGAGATGTACTCGATGCCCAATGGGGCGAGAGAACAGATCGAGGAGGACGAGGGGAGCGGAGGTGAAAGTCAAGAGGAGTGGCAATCTGACGGTGAGGAAGATGAAGAAGACGACGGATCTGGTGAAGAGGAGGAGGAGGAAGAGGAGGAAGAAGTCGACCCTCCTCGCACTGAAAGGCGATCCAAGCTCGCCCATGACCCCGCAGTCGAGCGTGGCAAAGCGACTGTGCCTGCTGGGCAGTCGACTAAACGCCCTTGGACGACCTCTTCGGCGCCGACTGAGAAAGCGTCGAAGCAACCCTGAGCGACATCGTCAAAGCCGACGAAGGCCCTACCGAAGATGAGGATGGCGATTCCCACTATTTCCGGCTAATAGTAGAACTTGTGTTTTGTTGTTTGGCATGAGTAAATTCTTGGTCGACTTGTTAGCTAACCGACTGATTTCTGGGATCTGTAGTGCTGCTACCTCCGAGACCTCAGCCAGGAATGAGGACCATGAAATGGAAGATGCTGAAGAGATCTTCATTTTTAACTTTGAATCTTTCTTGTAGCCTCACCTCATGTCATTGATCTCCCCGATGATGACGATGAGCAGCCGCTGAGGCAAAGGAGGAACAGGAAGACGTCTGCCGGCAAGATTGCTCAGGTTGTATCAGCACCTAAGATGCTGATTCCGGAGGGAGGCAACGTCACTCGGGCTACTGTGTCTTTTGCGGTGCCGCTGACGAGTGCCCGCCCTTCATCGTTGAGTGCTGATCCGCCTTCCCTCTTCTCCACACACCACGTCCCAGAGGACCAAGCAGGTGCTGCTAAGGAAGCTATACGCCAGGTGGGGGTCATGATGGAGCAGGTGAAGGCGATCCGAGACGCCAACCAAGCAGCTTATGATGCAAGCTCAGCTCTTCAGAGCAATGTCCAGGTTAGCTGATCGCCACTTGTTCTGTTAGGATATGGTACCTGAAAACTTTTCTTTCTGAAGATCTTAGTATCTGTACGCCCACTGGGTGCGTCGATTGAATTTTTGGATTGGTGGGGGCACGCTGAGTGCACCCACTGGGTGTAGTCCCCGAGACTATGGTGGACTGCTGGCAGTCGACTATAGTCTTTATACTTTGAACTTCCTCACTTTACTTTCTCCACTCGGTCTGGTCGAATGGAATCATGGAACCGGTGGGGGCACGCTGAGTGCACCCACTGGGTGTAGTCCCCGAGACCATGGTCGACTGCTGGCTGTCGACTATGGTCTGAAGAACATCTCTCCTTTTTTTGACGATAGCATATATGGCTGACTGCCGGCAGCGAGCTATGGTTTAGGATCATAACTTTCTGTCTCTTTTGGTCGACTGATCGAACCGAGTTGGTAGAACCAGTGGGGGCACGCTGAGTGCACCCACTGGGTGTAGTCCCCGAGACTACTGTTGAATATTTTGATTCACCCGTAGTCTTAGAGATGCTACGATTTTTTCTCTTTGTCACTCGGAAGTGACCTATCTTGGATGTCTGTCGACTGACTTTTCACAGAAATCCTGCGAGCTTGTGGCTCGTTATACCGAGTTGGAGAACAAACATATCCATCTCGAACTTGACTTGAAGCTTGTCCAGGAGAACTTCATGAAGGCGAAGGAGGAAGCAAAAGGTATGTTTGGTGAGAATCCTGATGACTGGCCTTACTTTTTTTTGTCCATTCTTGATTCTGACCTCATTGTCACTTTGTAGAAAAACTGAAGGAGGCTCTGAAGAAGAAGGATCTTGACCTTGCCGAGGCACAGAAAACGGCTTCAGACAAGACCAAGCTTGCGGAGGAAAAGTTGACTTCAGTCGGTAAACTTGAAGAGGAAAACGCCAATCTGAAAGCTGCTCTAGATGCGGCCAACAAGGAGGCGAGCCGACTGAAGAATGACAAGATTGCTCTGAGCGACAAGGCTAGCGAACCGGTGGGAAAGAAGAACGACTTAGAGGCTTATCTGGGAGGGCTCGCCAAGAAGTTATTCCTCATGCTCGAAGGTAACCCCTTATATCCGACTGACTTGTAATCATTGACTTATTGTAGGACTGCTAGCTCATCCTTGGATTGTGTTTACAAAATTCTGCCAAAACTTTGAAGAAGAGACTAGCCGAGTGGAGATAGGCTTGGACTCCATCAACTCTCCTGTGAAAGATGAAGCTGCCATGAACGTGCTCCGACTAGAGTCTCGCGTTGCCGGCGTGGTGGACTATCTTGCTCGACTGAAGGTTGCGACATCGTGGATCGACACAACTCTCTGGCCGGGGGAAACGCTCCAGAATGACCTCGAGTCTCTGATGACTCGACTGAATGAAGTTCCAGGTCGAGTACATGAATGGAAGAAGTCTTCTGCCAGGTGTGGTGCCAATGTTGCTCTGTCTCTTGTCCGTGTTCACTGCAAGGATGCGCGGGAGGACAAGCTGGCGTCCCTCAAGGTGGCCAATACCAAGAAGCATGACTTCCGATCTTTCATGGAGACCTTCATTGCCGCTGCCACTCGGATTGCAGATGGAATCGACCTGGACGAGTTTGTCGCGCCTTCCAGTCCTCCGCCTGAGGAGTGAGAAAAAAACTTCTATGCCCTGCCTTAAATTTTCCTCGAGATGCCGAGTGATTTTGTAACCGGTTAAACTCTGACAAGCTTGATGCCTGAGCACTTCTGGATCCGTAGGACGCTATCTGAACTTGGTTTTGCCATTGAATATGTTTGCAACTGGTTTCGAGTGAACATTGCTCTTCACTCGGAATATATTTTAGTGCTGGTGACGTACTCTTGCAGGTTGGAGTGCAGATTGCAGTCGACCTGCATCCTTGCGGGTCGGGACAAAGTGCACATTGTATTTGTGGAGAAGCTCAGAAGGAAAAGGCATCAGTCGACCTGCACCTCGTCGTCCTTGCGGAGCGCACATTGTATTTGTGGCGTAGCTCGGAAGGAGAGGGTAGCAGTCGACCCGCACCTCATCGTCCTTGTGAATCGGAATGGACTTCATACTTAGGCGAGCACTGGGCTGCAGTTAAGCCCCCCGAGTGGGAGGTTTCCTCTCCATTCGGTAAGGTTTTCAGATACTTAGGCGGGCGCTGGGCTGCAGCTAAGCCTCCGAGTGGGGAGGTTTGCTCTCCACTCGGTAGAATTTTTCAAACTTAGGCAAGTACTGGACTGCAGCTAAGCCCCCGAGTGGGAGGTTTGCTCTCCACTCGGTAGGATTTTTCAAACTTAGGCGAGTACTGGACTGCAGCTAAGCCCCCGAGTGGGAGGTTTGCTCTCCACTCGGTAGGATTTTTCAAACTTAGGCGAGTACTGGACTG
>NC_057813.1:116495356-116495852 GCF_018294505.1 Triticum aestivum
GAAGCTCCCAAGGAGAAGGTGGCAGTCGACCTGCACCTCGTCGTCCTTGCGGATTGGGATGGAGCGCACGTTGTATTTGTGGCGAAGCTCCGAAGGAGAAGGTGGCAGTCGACCTGCACCTCGTCGTCCCTGCGGATTGGGATGTGTTTCGTACTTAGGCGAGTACTGGACTGCAGCTAAGCCTCCGAGTGGGAGGGTCGCTCTCCACTCGGTAGGATTTTTCAAACTTAGGCGAGTACTGGACTGCAGCTAAGCCTCCGAGTGGGAGGGTCGCTCTCCACTCGGTAGGATTTTTCAAACTTAGGCGAGTACTGGACTGCAGCTAAGCCCCCGAGTGGGAGGGTCACTCTCCACTCGGTAGGATTTTTCAAACTTAGGCGAGTACTGGACTGCAGCTAAGCCCCCGAGTGGGAGGGTCGCTCTCCACTCGGTAGGATTTTTCAAACTTAGGCGAGTACTGGACTGCAGCTAAGCCCCCGAGTAGGAGGGCCGCTCT